>NW_017096274.1:0-13920 GCF_001412225.1 Nicrophorus vespilloides | reverse complement strand
CAGGGAGGTGTGCCTCACAGTTTGGAAAACGCTGGATTAGATAATCAGAATTCTATGATGATAATAATAGATTATGTGGTTGCATACATCTTAAAATTTAAATAATGCTATTATCATATGTGAATCTGGTAGTCTATAGTAATGTACTTATTTTCAAATGTATTGTATGATTTGTTTTGTTATTTTCGTTTATAGAAAGATGGTGAATTACCTGAATTGGTCAAATCGATGGGTTTCTCGTCCTGGTAACTCTGGGATGAATCAAACTGCAATCACGTGGAACGTCAATGTTTGAAAGTATTCACGTTACTCTAGTAATAAGCGAGTTATTATGTAAATGCACTCACGTTTTCCTGCTGATGTTTATTTCGGTCGGTTTCCATTGATCCACACTGTATTTCAATCGAATTATAGCGAATTTTCTCCTCGCACAGCGACAGGATTTTTGATGCACAAACAACAACACGTCACAGCACTTTTTTTCGCGAACTTTTGTTTTTGTTTAATCCAAGCCAACTTTCAAACAGTCGCTCGAAATCAACAGACAACAACGTTTCACCTCATTCTTGATATCCATTCATTAAAACTCTATGCTAATATCGGTATTATTTTTTCGAGTCCAATTAAGTCGATTAGCATACAATAACGTTGCCCTTTGGTATTGGAGATAACGTAACAAATAACGGTTCAAATGCGTTTTTTACGTTAGTCGTTCGGTCGCATTTTACAATGACAGTCATCAGTAAAGAGTTCTTTTACAAGCAAGTTTCAGATGGAATCGATTGCAGTATTTTGCATCCGTGGATGGACGAATGCGTGCCAGCAAATGCTTACTTAATGGTTCAGGCAGCTATAGGATGCACGAAATTCTTCTTTCCTCTCTATTTGGTAATGTAATACTTAATTGAAAACAACAGCAAACTCATATTAGTTTTCTGATCAAGGCTCAAGTGATTTTAAATAGACATAACATCAATTGGAGGAGACTCGTGAAAAGTTACATCCGAACTCTAATTTACAGCGTCAGTTTCGTTGGATTCTTCATGATCTCCAATTGCATCCAATGGTATTATATTTTTTTTAATCCAAAAGATATCAACTTTCAATGAATATATTTTAGCTGGTATTTTGGTAGATTACATTACTACAGCCTCGCATTAGCTTCAGGATTCTTCGCCGGTCTACCTATATTCATTGAATCCCCCGTTAACATAAACTTAAACACCCTATACTTCTTCAATATGGTAAATACTCATCTTACATCATCCACTCTGTTTATTACTTAAATTGTATAGTTCTTAGAAGCAGTGGTGATGAATCTGGAGAGTATTGGGAAAATAACGAGGACGAAAACAAAAGACACTTTAGCATTTATGACCTGCTCCTCGATTCTGATGTACCTCTTCGATACGCAAAGCTGCAAACCGTACAACAATTTATGGTAAACCCATTTGTCATTTCTGACACTTCGCAATAACGTAACAAATTTCAGGTTTTATCAGCAGAAGAACAGTACGGAACGGAACCGGGACAATTGCGCGCATAAAGATAATTGTCACATGCACATTCTCAAGGTTTTCTTATGAAATATTAATTTTTTTTTAAACTTACACAATAGATAAATATACAATATTTTCGATTTATTGTTGAAAATAATATTGTGGTAAAAAGTAATAGTCATTTCTAATAATACATTTATGTGCAGGGTATTATTCAATATTTCGGAGTGGGATTCGGTTTGGAAGTAATTAAATTCGCGTTGACGAAATTTCAAGCGTTAATGAAGGATCCGAAACTGCTCATAACAATGTTGCTCAATAAAAATAACCTGTTCTTTGGACTGGTGACAGGTGGATACGTAGGAATCTTCCGGGTTCGTTGATCAAATGACAAGTATTGAAGTTCCTTAATGTCATTTTGTAGCTTGTTAACTGTCTATTGACTAAAATGGATAAAAGGGAGAGAGGTTACCACAAAGCATTGGCTGGTTTCGTCTCTGGGATAACTTATTGCATCAAACCCAATCTTCAGTTTGGAATCACTGCGTTCGCTACAATCGTACAGGTCAGTATAGAATACCTGTCAAATTTGACATAACCATTTTATTGGACACATTAGCTAAACTGTCAATTTATCCATGGCAACAGCACGTTTGACATACAAAAAAAAAATAATTTTAGACAAAAAAAATACCGAATCTGACGTAAACGTAAACATAAGCTTCGTAAAACAATAATATTTACTGTTACATATATTTAGCTTGCCTTAACTTTGAAATCATTTACTAAGTTTAAAAATATCACCGACTTATTTTTGCGCATGTTTTATAACAGTTTTTTTTTACTTTTCATATACAATTTGTTTGGTTTACGATTATTCCATGCAGTTCTAATTTTAATTCTGGTCGATTATCGACCGTCGGAAAGTTTTCAAGAGCTTCTGCTGCAACAAAATCCATATATGCATGCACGTTGTGATTATTGCAAATTATTGATATCATTTCAGTTATTGATTCAACGTGCTGAAAGGAAAATTCCGATCCCGTCGGAATCCGTGGGTGTCCTGTTCGCCGTTCTGAATGCTCTCCTCTTCCACAATCGCTTCATGTACGCTGACACGTGTCCCAAATACATCACGAATATGACCAAAGTGTGCACAAACGGACTGTAAGATATTCCTTCTTCTTTTTTTTTTTCAATTATTTTTAGTATACTGATCCATTTACCTATACGATAGTTGGAATGTCAAATGAAGAGTATTTTTGGTCACTGATCCACTTACTTGTAACGTTTATCATGTCATGATGATGACAGTTGTAATTTACTCAGTTGTTTACTCGTTTGTCATATGATTTTTGGGATGTTGATAATTGATAGTAACTTTTGTTTCAGCGATACGAAGACTGTTGAATTTCTTTTAGATCATATGTTTGCTGTGTAAAAAGTGACGTATGAAGATTAAAGTGTTTATGTAACTGTAGGAAGTGCATGTAAACATTTGGTTTTGGACATGATACAAAAATGTTAGTGTTAGTTTTTTTTTTTGATTAGATTGGGGTATCGAATTCTGGGGTAAATATTAATAAATTTTCTGTAGTGTTCCATTTTATGGGTGTACCTAGGATGTGATTCATCGTGGTGGTGATGATGTCCGAATGTAGAAGTGGAGCGTGTGCTTTGCGCGCGTTCGAAGCGTCGGGGAGGAGAGTTCGGTCGGCTTCGATTCAAATCTTGGCTTCAGTTGCGGCGCGATATTTACACCTTGCACATACCAGCGAGGCCCGAGAAAGAACATTATTCTTCCTCTATACTTGAGAAGAAGTTCTTGTCCGTTAAGAGTGACCTGAGGTAGAAGAGGACTACACGAAACAGTAGCTATGGCGAAGACACCGGCTATCGGCATTGACCTAGGCACGACGTACTCCTGCGTCGGAGTGTGGCAGCACGGAAAGGTCGAGATCATCGCCAACGATCAAGGAAACAGGACAACCCCCAGCTATGTCGCATTCAACGATACGGAGAGGCTCATCGGAGACGCCGCCAAGAGTCAAGTAAAAATACTTTGCTTATTTTTAGCGCTTGCATTTCCATCGGGAAAAAGTGAAAATCGAATACGCTCCGTAATTAGTTACCTGAAACGCATGAAATCACGTTTGATATATACGGCGCCGCAGCGAGCCACAAGTTTCACGAAAATTCGCAGTTATTTTCGGAACGCTGCAAAGCTTCAAATTCTAACGATCTGGAAAATTCTATAGCGCAAAAACATGCAACATTCTAATTTTCAGTTCGTGATTTTTATCAAATCAAATTCTATATTTAGATAGAACGAAATTTAACTTGACATTAAAATCAAATGCATTTTGTTATATAACAACGATACACGAATTACTAAAAGACAAGAAAATTACGTCCTTCGAATTATTGATAATTGACTTACTTACGTAAGTCACGACAAAGATATGTATTTAGTAATAGTAGAATGATTAGTAATGGAAAATCCAAGACAAATTGTTTCAAACACAATGCAATTATTCACACAACAAATAATTATGATGGAAAACTAGGAACAAAAACAAATGATATAATTACTCAAAATCAAATACGAATTTAGAAGTAATTGTTGTTAACGCATTGACGTTAATAATGTCAAAATGGCAGTTGTAAATTATGACAACAATGAAATTTGTCCCATATTTTCACGTTTTCAAGGTTATTTTTTAAGTGTATGTTTTAGTTTTAAGAAGAAAACATTTCAACATATTTCCAATAATTGCAGCTGTTATTATGTAATTGATGACAATTAACAAACAACGAAATTCAAAGCGCACTAAATTAAAATCCAATATTTCTACTCTATAAATACATTAAATTATTTAATCAATTGCGTAACTAAGGGAACTGCATGGTAACATTTTACGGTAAATGAATAGAATTACCATTTCCGTTTTCATGTTTTAAACATCTATTTTACATAACAAACGTTTAAATTTTCAATAAAGTATTGTTTCCAAAAAAACAGAAACCCTTAAAATAAGTATAAAAGTATCATCATGGAAGTCGCAATTAGAAGATATTCTTCGAAATTTTGAATATGAAAGAATATTTTCTGGAAAGAAATTGTTTGCTGTTTCTCTTGTTATTGATATGATGAAATATGATATTTTATAAACAAAGCTATGAAATGTAAGGAATAATAAAGATACATTTACTCGAATTACTAAATAATTACATAAAACTTGTTGAAAAATTGATACATATAATTGAAATATCATTACTTTGTTTAATTAAAATGTTAACGAATGTTTATAGCATTCATACCATATGTTGATTAATTATATTTAATTAAATTCCTTAAAACAACTTTAATTAATGTCAGCAAGATAATTAAGGTAATTTCAATGATGCAACTCTCTTTAAAATATATTTTTTTGCAGAAGTTTCAACCAAAGCGATTTAAGGAGATGCATCAATTGTGCTCCAGTTTTCCAACTGTTTGCAAAACGTTTATCATTAACGATTCTTTAATGAATTTGTACTAATTTCGATGAATCGGTCGCATTACGTGCGTCTATTTATAGTATTTTCGATGCACAAAAGGAGATTTTGATGCCGTAAGCAGTGAGATTCATTGACTCCATTGTCCAAGTACGGCAAGCAAAAATGCGCCTCCATATTTGGTCAAAACACGTTCCTTTTATTTATTTATTTTTGTCGCTCCGCGATTCTTCATCTGATTATTATTATTACGCATTTACCGAGAGGAAAAGTAAATCGGTCAAGAACTTTTGCTGCAGTCCGCGAAGAATGATTTTTTTTCTAGAAGTAAACCATCTGAATGGATTTTTATCGAAAACTATTTATTCGCGCTGGCCGAACGCCAAAAACCGAAAGGATCGGCTCTAATTTTAGATCGTGCTATTTCCTTCAACTTTTTTTGTGTAAATATTATTTATGTTTATTTGATTTCAGGTTGCCATGAATCCTAAGAACACGGTCTTCGATGCTAAGCGTCTGATCGGTCGCAAGTTCGACGATCCGAAGATCCAGGAGGACATGAAGCATTGGTCTTTCACCGTCGTCAGCGACGGTGGTAAACCGAAGATTCAGGTGGAGTATAAGGGCGAGCTGAAGAAGTTCGCGCCGGAGGAGATCAGTTCGATGGTGCTCGGAAAGATGAGGGAAATCGCTGAAACTTATCTGGGAGGAAATGTTAAGGACGCTGTGATCACTGTTCCGGCGTACTTCAACGACTCCCAAAGGCAGGCCACCAAAGATGCTGGAGCCATTGCCGGACTCAACGTCTTGAGGATCATCAACGAACCAACCGCTGCAGCTTTGGCTTACGGTTTGGATAAGAACTTGAAAGGCGAGAAGAACGTTTTGATCTTCGATTTGGGCGGTGGAACTTTCGATGTCTCGATTTTAACAATCGATGAAGGATCTCTTTTTGAAGTCAAGTCAACTGCTGGTGATACTCACTTGGGAGGAGAAGATTTCGATAATCGTTTGGTGAATCATTTCGTTGAAGAGTTCAAGAGGAAGTTTAAGAAGGATTTGAGCGGAAACTCGAGGGCTTTGCGTAGGTTGAGAACCGCCTGCGAAAGGGCTAAGAGGACTTTGAGTTCCAGCACTGAAGCGAGCTTGGAGATTGATGCTTTGCACGAAGGTGTCGACTTTTACTCGAAAGTCACCAGGGCAAGATTCGAGGAGCTCTGCATGGATCTGTTCAGGTCCACTCTGGCGCCGGTCGAGCGATCTTTGGCTGACGCTAAGTTGGATAAAGGTGCTATTCACGATGTAGTCTTGGTCGGTGGTTCCATCAGGATCCCGAAGATCCAAAAGATGCTTCAAGATTTCTTCTGCGGCAAAACCTTGAATCTGTCCATCAACCCAGATGAGGCTGTCGCCTACGGCGCTGCCGTCCAAGGAGCCATTTTGATCGGAGATACAAGCTCCAAAATCCAAGACGTTCTCTTGGTGGATGTTGCTCCTCTTTCTTTGGGTATCGAAACCGCTGGAGGAGTTATGACCAAAATCGTTGAGAGGAACTCGAGGATTCCTTGCAAGCAGCAACAAACGTTCACAACTTACTCCGATAATCAATCTGCGGTTACCATCCAAGTCTTCGAAGGCGAAAGGGCGATGACTAAAGACAACAACCTCTTGGGAACCTTCAACTTGTGCGGAATTCCGCCAGCACCGAGAGGAGTCCCGAAAATCGAAGTTACTTTCGATCTGGACGCTAACGGCATCCTTAACGTTTCCGCCAAGGATTCGAGCACCGGTAAATCCGAGAAAATCACCATCACCAACGACAAAGGTCGTCTCTCCAAAGACGACATCGATAGGATGTTGTCGGAAGCAGAAAAGTACAAAGCGGCGGATGATCAACAACGCGAAAAGATCCTCGCCAGAAATCAATTGGAGGGATACATTTTCAGCGCTAAACAGGTAGAGTAATTAAAGAAACACAATCTCCAATCTTCTAATTAATAACATTTTCATTAGGCCGTCGAGGATGCTCCAGCCGATAAGGTCACAGCAGATGACAAGAAGCTCGTGCAGGACAAATGCTCCGCCGTTCTCAGCTGGCTGGATGCGAATCAGTTGGCGGAGAAGGACGAGTTCGAGGATAAATTGAAGGAGTTGCAGAAGGAGTGTCAGCCGGTCATGATGAAACTGCACCAGGCCGGAGCCGCCGGTCCCAAAGTTGAAGAGGTCGATTAATCTTGCACCTTTATTACTTACCACTCGACCCACGCAATTCAGAGAGCGTGGGTGCGACCAACTTCACGATCTAAATACAAATTACAGTCGCACGTAACAACACTTTACATTTTCTCTGTCCACACGATGAATACAATCTATTTATACTTTATATTTATATATATTTTATATTGCACCAATTCACCCATCTATGTTAACCGTTCCTTAGCATGAGACAAGTTTCAAGCAAATTCTACTTGCTTTTCTTTATTTCATGAAAAACGGTCAATCTCTACTCACTAATGACAAATGAAATCTTGTCCATGCAAATTACAGCTGTATATTAGGAGGAATAAAATTAGCCTACTTGGATAATTCCATCTATCATTCAATTTGTCCCTAATCAATTAGTAATTTTTTCATTCAACATTTTTTTTATCTCTTTGCATATTTGTAAATAATGTACATTGAAATTCTATCAAAAATAATCCAAATAACTCACAGATTGAAAATCACTGCTTTAGAGATCTATAGCAACAATTGCAATGTTAATAATGACAAACTGTCACAGATAATTAGATATATTTTTTGGGGGGAGTAAATGAGAATATAACAAGAGATTCTTCTTATTTCATGTTTATTCCACCTTCACATCAAATACAATATATTTATATTCATTTAACATTACAACAACGAAGTTTATCCTTGGTTCCAGAAGCGTCCCGAAAACTAACATTCAATAACTAAAAAAAATAGACCAGTTACGTAACGCGTAAAATCAAATCAGACAACGATCAACGAATTTCGCACACCTACAGCAACGACGTCCTAAACACCGAATGTAATAGCTCCTATAGATAATAACAAATACCAGAAATGCATTGTTACGTGATCATTCCAGAACTAATCAGAATGTGTATTAATGTGTGTTTGTGTTTGGTGGGTGTGGCTGGGCGTGGTGTGTAAGTATTGTTCTCCATGTTGGAGGTTGGGCCAAGCGTTGAGTTCGAACCAAGTTGGCAGTTAAACATTCAATGACATTAACAATAACAAAATAAAGTTTTACATAACATAAGGGAATTTGTATACATATATATATAAAGAAAACAAATTATACAACAGAATAAATCAACAACGCAACGAACAAAACGCGAATGATATGTATTATAAATACTACTACAGGTAGATAAAATGCTACAATAATACCCTGATAATGAGGTTTCTCGAAGTTCTTTTAGAAGGGGGTTTCGTCCAAAAAGTGGGTGATGGGGGGAAAGGGGGTCACGGGCTCAAGAGGAGTCGACTGGCACAAAAGTGCTCTACATATATAGTAAATATTTAAAAAAAAAAGATGAAATCAAAATAAATTATTTTTAAAAAAAGTTATATAAAACAGTATGTATATATATATAGATATTTCTCTTTTCACTTACTCTTTTTGTTTCTCTCTTTTATAAATATATATTATTTACATTCTTCTTGTATCTTTTTTTTGTTATCTTCATTTAGGTTGCGCCCTTCACTCAGGGACAGTCGAAATATATATTATTATTATTCTTTTGGAGCACATCTAGACAATTACGTTTTTTTTTTTTTTTGGTAAAGAAACATTTATCACGTACGATCGTTTAATCCTATTTGGCGGAGCGGAACTGGCCTAAAATGAAGTTGGTGTGGCTGTGCACGACGTTGGAGATGATTGGTTCTTCGATTTCTATACCGCCCAGCATCTGCTCTCGCGTTAAACTCACATCGTAATTGCTCTCCGGAGTCACGAATATCACCTTCTGTCTTCTGGTTTGCAATATGTTTCCTATCACCAACTGCAAATGAACAACAGTCACTTAATAAAATTAATTTGTTGATGTTGCTTTGCATCACCTTGTGTTTATACTTGTTCAGCGAATCTCTGGCTTTGGATAGCAGAATGTTCTCGTCTGTTTCTAGCTTGAAGGAGACCACAAAGGCATGGGGCACCCACAGGCTGACAACTGGGGACAGCAGTTTAGGAACTAATTGCAGAGAGATATTTGGCACAGCAGCTGACTGAATCTTGTGAGTAGGCTGTGGAATCAAACTATTGCATTACTACTTCTTTGTATGTATATGAGTTCTTTTACCATTTCATATGAGGGTACGTAGAAGTCTGACACTGCAGCTGCCAAGTACAGGAGGGCCTTGGCACCCAAAGGAGCCAAACACTCGCAGGCTGCCCTTAGCAACCAGAAGTAGTCCGAGACAGTTGTGAATGTCACATAGAGGATCCTGCCTCCGTCTTGTGCTGCCTTATAGTTCAGCAGGATTGGGGCCAGCACATCCACACTATCCGGTTTTACTGCACCAACACAAAAATACATCAATTGATATTCATGGCATTTGATGGCTATATATACCAGTTATTGTTACATTCCGACTATTTTCTTGCAGGTCAAGCATATCCATGAGTTTCTGTCCATTGAAGTGCCTGGTGAAGGGCTCCAAGGATTTGAGCCTGTGCATGAAGATGACATTGTAGCCCTGCTCCAGGAAGTACTCTGAGGAGGCGGCGCCCCTCATACCGGCGCTGAAGTTGTCCACGAAACGCACGGTGTTGTGTTCCAGAGGTACCGTGGTCCCACCTGACTGGATCAACCCACAATAAAATTAAATTAAAAACATCGAATAATCAAGTAGGCCAAAACAAACGAAATCTAACCTAACAATATTCTGTATGTGTATTGTTTCCTCTCACCGTAACTAGGACGATCCTCTCGCCGGGTTTGTTGTGGCGCTCGCAGAACTCCTTCAGTAAGGATCTGTTGTCCTCGAAGTCCGTGGGAGGTAGATGGGTAGCGTAAAATTCTTCCCAATTCGATGCCATCTCGTTATCCTTGCTGTTGCTGCTGCTGCGTTCTCGTCCTGTCCTGGCCGCTACAACCGATCAAACTCCAATGAACTTTGACAATCGGCGAGCGCACGTTACGAAACACATATTACACGTTTTCGCGATTCCCTCCCTCATCCTAGAACCGAATTAAAAAGCAATTAAGGTCATCGATAATTGCGAAATCTAGTGAAATAACTATGACTGTTTCCACGTATCACCTGTTTTATTGATAATACTAAACTTATTTTGAACAATACATTCATAACTTATATTAGGAATTTCAGATATTAATAACACAACAACCAAATAGATTGTAAATCTAATACTAATGCTTTACATATGTTTATAATAATTAAGAACAATTATACTAAATTGAGTTAAACAATTAGTTAATAGTAGATGTTTATACATAGTTTATTCCAATTTATTCCAAAATAATGTAAAAGTTATCATTTCATCAACCCATATAAATCGGTGGCAAGCCCGACAACCGAAATCCCGACGTTTGAAATCCCGGTTGGCTCAAAATACGGACGATCGAAATCCCGACAGTGTCTTTTATTATTATAAATTTCTACAATAACATTTTTATGGTAATCGGAATTTTGATTGTCGGGATTATGGTAGTCGGTATTTTGATTGTCGGGATTTCAAGCGTTGGGACTTTAATACAGTCGGGATTTCAATAGGCTTGCGATATAGACCCCATATAACTCTATATATGTAATTGCAATAGTTTCAATCATTACACATTTAGTTTGCTTAAATTAATTACATTACTAATGATGTTTAATTTATATTCTAAGTGATGTTAAAACTTCTATTTTCGTATAAGTCTACGAATCATATTATGTATTTGTTCAGTACACAAAAAAGGGTGAAAAGACTTATGGTTTAGAATATATAATAATTAAATTAAGTTAAATGAATATTAATTATATAAATGTAATATAATAATAATAAATTTTTATTGTTTTCTAATATTGATATATAGGCCACCCAATGTACACACTCTAATTAGATGAAAAACAACTTCTGATATGTCCATTAACGACCAAACCTCCCTCTATTTAATTAACAAAAATAGTTAATTAATGAATTGATTAATTAATCATTGATTTTCTATTGAATATAATGATTCTAAACTGTCTCAAAAAAAAAGTTTTAAATTTGAATCAGTTGGCATCACTTCAAATGCGCCGGCGTGGGTACACTCATTCTTCTTCTGTTCATCAAGACGCTTGCGTTCTCTTCGCTCTTTGAGAGCATTTGAGAGTTTAAAAATGTTGTTAAACTATTCAAATCCTGCTCCTTTCAAAATCCATCATTCCAATAAGAATTTCCTCATTAACAGTAAGTAATTTAACCAGTTTTAATTTAACCATTTACTTCATTTCAAAGTAAAGCGTCATAATTGTTATAAATATATCATTGTTGGTTAACACTTGTAATTCGGCTAATTATTAAAACCAAAAATTAATTATTTATAAATTAAGACGTGAACAAAATGGCGACGCTAAGCGTTTTCCCTCTATTTTATTTTCTGCTTTCAACAGTGTTTTTTTTTGTTGCATATGATGATAAATAATAGCGTTTTAACGCAAAAGAAACTACAACGAAGTTGGCTGCGCTTGGTGTCAGCAACTGATCGCAGTAGTTCGCGCGCGTCTCACGCTGAAGACAAGTCACATCAATTGTTTATGCGGGAAATTTGGCGAAAATTCATGGATTTTCATCAGTTATCGGTGAAAAACATAGTCAGAGAAAGCTGCAGATCTATAGAAACTAGGATCAATGCCGAAAAGCCGTGAGTAATTTAATAAATACCATTTTTTAATTTAATCATTTATTTCATTTCAAAGTAAAGCGTTATAATTGTTATAAATGCATAATTGCGTATTAACACTTATAATTCGCCTTAAAACCAAAAATTAATTATTTATAAATTAGGACATGAAGAAAATGGCGTCGCTAAGCGTTTTCCCTCTATTTTATTTTCTGCTTTCAACAATGCTTTTTTTGTTGCATATAAAGATAAACAACGGCGTTTTTAACGCAAAAAAACTATAACGAAGTTGGCTCCGCTTGGTGTCATCACCTGATCGTAGTAGTTCGCGCGCGTCTCAGGCTGAAAACAAGTCACACCAATTGTTAGTGTGTGCGAAAATTCGTGGATTTTCATCAGTTATCGTTGAAAAACATGGTCAGGGAAAGCTACAGATCTATAGAAACTAAGGTCAATGCCGGAAAACTGTGAGTAATTTAATAACTACGTTATTAAAAATTGAACAAGTTGTGTTTTTTTTTGCAGCAGCAGCATTGGTACTTATATATCTAATTGTTATATATGGATGCAAGGTATTATATACCAGGCCATTCTATGCGTTAATCACACGTGTGGTTTTAAACACATAGCCTCTGGAATGGCAAGACCGCCTGTGCTAAAACCTTCTCGAGGTGCATCCGTTAAGGTGGTTACTCGTATCCGAAATATGCGAGCAACCACCAACAGATCACAGCGGATCTAGGGGGCTCGCGTTTTTCCCGAAATTTCATTCATTTGTATCGAGACAGGTGTCGTTAAGAAAAGTCTTGGCCATTAGCCGATTCTTAGTCTTATATTCTGATTTATAGTGTTTGTGCGTTATTTTGAAAACAAGTTTATGGCTTCTGCTCTTGTTCTTCAACCGGTATAATTTGCTATAAGTTAATCAATATTAGAATCACCGGAGTGTTAAATTTTCGGGAGTTTTGTGCGTATTTTTGATAAATTATCGTGAATGTTCGCGATGCCAACCAACAACGAGGGCAGAGATGGTGATGAAGACATCAAGTAGTAAGTGACTTTATACCACACGGGATTCAAAACAAGCCCTCCCTCTTTAGCCCAATAATATTTTTCATAATTTCAATTATTATTGCGTTTATTCAAAAAATTTAATTACTTTTGCTTCCTTTTCTTAAATTCTTTTCAGGTTTTTATAATTTCAATTATTACTGCGCCTATTCAAAATAATTAATTAATTTTGCATCCTTTTCTTAAATTATTATCAATTCTTTTCAGTTTTTTTATTCTTAAGTTAATGCGCCAAATCAAAATTATTAATTAATTTATTCCCTTTGTTCTTGTCCGTATTTCCGTTTCATTTACATGTTTTAGTTTAGGTTGCATATTAAATTACTATTGATTTGTAGAAGATCTCAATTTAATTTTAATTCATCAATTTCAACAATTAATTGATTATATTTTAATTAATTTAACTTAAGTTAATTTGAATGTGATTATGTTTTCTCTCTTTCGTAATTATAATAATTTTGTTAATTTGATTTTGGTTTTATATGTGTCTAATTTATATTGAAGTTGTAATGGCTTTAATATACTTTACTCATTGTATGTACTGAATGGTATTTACATAATTATTGTTATTATCCTGATTTAATTACACAAAAATAACAAATGTTTAACCGCAGCAGATTGTTACAATCTATATTACTTTTTTAAAATTTTACTTCTTTTCTATTTTTCTATATAAAATATTACAGTTCAGGAAATTCTATAATTAGGGTTGGCCACCCTTAAAAGCAAATTCGTTTTTCTTTCAGTTTTTATGGAAAGTTTCTCATATTTCCAAAATCTGAATATGTATGTTAGTGTGTGTTGTTTTGAATGCATGCGAGCTCGCAATTGTTTGTGTGTGTTTGTATGAGCAAAAGTGTTTCGATTTTGAATGATCTGAATGAACGTTGGTTACTGTTATGATTGTGCTGAGTTTTTGATAGATTAAAAAAAAAAATGTTAAATCTTCCTTAACATTTTCAATTTGTTAGGTGCTTAATTAGAATTCT
>NW_017096273.1:2314-2826 GCF_001412225.1 Nicrophorus vespilloides | reverse complement strand
AAACGGCTGAAACCACAGTAATATATCTATACTTGCTGGATTCCCCAAACATTCAGCTTTCATATGCATATATTGGATTAATTTTTTCTATTATAGTTTTCGAGTAAATTGAAATGCGAATTGCGGGGATTGCGCAAATCCGGCTGTAAATTAGATGCGGTCAAGTTGTTAATCTTCGGAACACAATAGAACGTAAATTGGGCTGAAAATCTCTTCTCCTCTCCATCTCCATCCACTCCACTCCCGATCTTTTTGAGCCGTCCTAATTCGCAGAGGATTGCGAATTTAAGGAAAATAATTAGGTTCGCATCGCATCGACAAAGGCAAAGGAAATGTACGCACGCATCAACCCGAAGAAGTTTCGTCCATCGAACCGCAATTGCTTTTCCTTTTGTAATTAGGGTACGGTTTTCAAGTGGGATACAAACCATAATCGTTTCAGTTTGGACCGCACAAACAGTCCACGATAATTGCATCGAAATTTCTATTTCACTCGTTCTATTTGCATACAT
>NW_017096273.1:0-2305 GCF_001412225.1 Nicrophorus vespilloides | reverse complement strand
ACCCCGCCCGGTTTCCACCCATGAAAGATTTATTTGTTGCAATCTAAATAATTCGCGTACAGTTTGCGAGGGAGTGAGTGTGAGTGAGTGAGTGGGAGCCAGTATTTGTAATTCACTACTGGATATATTTACTTAATTTAATGAAATCCATGTACCAACACGAGAGCCCTAAATAATGCGATCCTAATAAATCACATATCACACGATCAAACAACCGGGATTGCCCTTTTTGTTGCGCAATCACGACACTATTGATTTAATGGGAAACCGACTACGAAATTCCAATTAAACGCATTAATTACAACAAATTTTCAGATATTACTTATTTATATAATAAAGCAAACATATAATTACAAAAAAAAATCATGCATATCGAGATAAAATTCGAATTTTGTTTGGTATACCTCAAGGACGTATACTTGGTCCAATTCGGATTGCATTTTTTTTAAACTTTAATTTCAGTACAATTCATGAATACAAAACATATTATAGAAATAATAAAAAAAGTTTCTATGAAAACTTTCTTGTAAATAGAAATATATTTGTTATAATGGAAATAATGATGATTGAAATAAGTTATTAACAAAAGATATGCATTGAATCTAAATTATAGTAAAAACAAAAGAAAAATATAAACGTATTATTTTCATTGCAACTTTGATCAATTAAATAATACATGTTAATAAAAATTTTCAATTTTTTTTTTGTCAAATGAATGAAATTATATGGAAAAATCAAGAAATGAAAAAATTTAATTATTTTGCAAAACAAATTTGTGTATTTTCCTTTCTTGTATGTAAATTTTTCCAATTCTTTGAGCAAAAAATTGCAACAAATTTTATAATTTATGATAGAGAAATTATAATAAAAAAATGTAAAATTTTCCTTAAAGAAAACATAAAATAAGTTCGAAACCAACGATGTAAGAAATTGTATAATTTGTAATGTTAAAATGAAAATTATGAAACTGCAAGAGAAGAAGTTTGTTTTGAATGTCGTTGATTTTTCGAAAAAAAGTTTTCCGATCTTTGCTTCCTCTCTTCAGCTTGCGAGAATAAATGAAACGACGGTGCATAATTTTCAGCGGCATTTGAATAATTTTCTAAGCAACGCACACATTCGAGCACGAAGAGCAACGAACAAAATAATATAACAAAAAAAAACGAGAGAGAGAGTGGAAAAGCCCATGAATGTATCATTTACATACGCTTATCAAAGAAAAAAAAAAGAGAAAAAGGAAAAGTGTTCGGGGAAATGAAGAAGAAACGCATTAATTTATTCACCTGAAAAATCGTGTTTCGAGCTTAAGATATTATTCAAATTTCCATAAAAAAAGAAGAATTGATAACTTTTACAAATTAATGAATTTTCATGTTACCTTAGAGAAAGAAATTATTAAAAAAAAAATTACAAAAGTTCACAACTTTTACGCGATTTCGAGCTTAAGAAATTATTCAAATTCATGCTTGGGGTAAGTTTTACTAATGAATGAATTTTCAAGCTATTTTAGAGAAAGAAATGATTGAAATTTTCACAAAATTTATGTTAACTTTTGACCTGAAATATTACGTTTTGAGCTCAAAAAAAATTATTCAAATATCCACAGAAATAAACGATTGATATTCATCAAATTTTCAAGTAACCTTAAATGATTTTTTCACAATATTTGTGTTAATTTACATACATTAAAGAATTTTCAGCTGCAGAATCACGTTTCGAACTTTAAAAAAACTATTCAAATTTTCACACAAAAAAAAATAGAAAACCACGTATTCTTGTGTCGACTTTTACAAATTAATAGATTTTCAAGTAATCTTTGATCAAGAAATTACCGAAATTTTCAGATAATTTGTGTTAACTTACGCAAATTAAAGAATTTTCACCTGAAGAATGGAGATTCAAGTTTAAGAAATTAATGAATTATTAAGTCATCTTTGATCAAGAAATTACTGAAATTTTCAGATAACTTGTGTTAACTTATGGAAATTAAAGAATTTTCACCTGAAGAATGGAGTTACAAGTTTAAGAAATTAATGAATTTTCAAATAATCTTAGATCAAGAAATTACTGAAATTTTCAGATAATTTGTGTTAACTTACGCAAATTAAAGAATTTTCACCTGAAGAATGGAGATTCAAGTTTAAGAAATTAATGAATTTTAAGTCATCTTTGATCAAGAAATTACTGAAATTTTCAGATAATTTGTGTTAACTTAGAAATTAAAGAATTTTCACCTGAAGAATGGAGTTTCAAGTTTAAGAAATTAATGAATTTTCAATTATCTTTGATCAAGAAATTACTTTTC
>NW_017096272.1:0-24502 GCF_001412225.1 Nicrophorus vespilloides | reverse complement strand
GTAATATCTACTGTTTAACTTTTTCCAACTATGTATTAACAATTGCAATTGCTCACCAAATCAAGTATTGAAATTCTTTAATTGTTGCAATCTATTAAGAATCAAAGGAGAATCCAGAAATAAAAACTGATCACCAACTCAAGTGTTTTTCACAGCACACGTTGTTTAACTATCACCAAATCAAGTAATATCTGCTGTTTAACTTTTTCCAACTATGTATTAACAATTGCAATTGATCACCTAATCAAGTATTGAAATTCTTTAATTGTTGCAATCTATTAAGAATCAAAGGACGATCCAGAAATAAAAACTGATCACCAACTCAAGTGTTTTTCACAGCACACGTTGTTTAACTATCACCAAATCAAGTAATATCTACTGTTTAACTTTTTCCAACTATGTATTAACAATTGCAATTGATCACCAAATCAAGTATTGAAATTCTTTAATTGTTGCAATCTATTAAGAATCCAAGGAGGATCCACAAATAAAAACTGATCACCAACTCAAGTGTTTTTCACAGCATACGTTGTTTAACTATGAATCATCAACGGACGGCGTTGGGCTTTTATAGTTAAAAATGTAATATTAAAAGTATAGAAGATAATTCTAAATGTTCAGTATTAAAACTTATATAAGGCGCAATGTATATATATATACATACGTATAACTCGGATTATAATTATTACAACATTAATGACCGTTTCGAAACTTTGCTGGGGTTGAGTAAGTGTTGCTGCAGCTATAGTTTCCGTTTCCTGCACGGCCCCGGCTTCCATCCGTCGCTCTTCGCTTACTCCTGCCATCAAACTTTTTCATTCCTTCTTGGAGGGACGACGAAAAGCAGTAGTCCATTATTTCCTCCTTCGACCACCTTAAAAATGAAACCTTGCAGCAATTTTTCAAAATAACGCCGTTGTAATAATACCGATGGCAATTTTTCACGTGCGATTATTAATGAGGGTCCCGACGTTCCGCCCCTTCGGATCGCTTTTCCCCAATAGGTATCAATAAATTCCCATTAAGTTTTGCATATTTTTAAGTTAATTATTTATGAACTTACTTCGACCATCTCAGATACAATTTATCTTAATAAACTTTTATACAAAATATTATAATCTACTTGTACATTGATTCTAACAAAATTATAATTATTTTGATCTTAATAAAAAGTAAAGTCGTTCGATGTAAACTGGGTTAACGGTATTTCCCATAAAGTAGAAACTCATTTCCTGAAAAAGAAAACACTCGTATTATTTTATTTTACATTCAAGCAAATTGGAACTCTTCTACATTTTGTATTAGGATTCCCATTTAACCTTCGCACTTTCAACTAGTGTACGTATCATTTTTACTAAATTAAAGTTCCACCGTTTGTTCTCAAGGTTCTCAACAATGAAATTTAGTTAATCCAACTGCAATATTAAATATTTAAATAATATACGAGTCCTACTTTTTTATGTGTGAAATATTTCAATAAAAATTTATTAATATATACAATTTGATATTGAATTATGTATATTAAATGCAATCCAATTTTCATTTTATTCATTTGTATTTTCATAACAGTTTATATTCGCGTTTTAACTTTTTAATTAAATTTAAAGCATCTCTTCATTTCAATATGCACAACAAGCAATTAAATCAATAAATATAAAAATAAATGTTTCGAGTTTAATTTATAAAATTCTCATTATTTAATTACTTTGTGAATAATACACTTTCAAATAATTTTTATAATTTTTACATTTATTTATTATTATTATTTTCAACAAATTATGAACAAGCGAATCATCGATTTAATTGAATATCTGTATGAAACACAATAGATAAGAAGTATCTGCTTTTTTATTGAACACCTGTAACATCTGCGAGAACACCTGCGTTTTAATTAAACATCTGCGCGAACACCTGCGTTCAAATTAAACTCTTGCATGAACACCTGCGTTTTAATTGAACACCTGTGTTTTTTATTGAACACCTGCGTTTTAATTAAACATCTGCGCGAACACCTGCGTTTAAATTAAACTCTAGCATGAGCACCTGCGTTTTAATTGAACACCTGTGATAAGAAACCTCTGCATTTTATTGAAAATCTGCGCCAAACATAATAGATAAAGAACACCTTTGTTTTTATTGAACACCGGCGTTTTAATTAAACATCTGCACGAACACCTGCGTTTAAATTAAACTCTTGCATGAACACCTGCGTTTTAATTGAACACCTGTGATAAGAAACCTCTGCATTTTATTGAACA
The DNA here is from genome assembly GCF_001412225.1 of Nicrophorus vespilloides. Taxonomy (NCBI): domain Eukaryota; kingdom Metazoa; phylum Arthropoda; class Insecta; order Coleoptera; family Silphidae; genus Nicrophorus; species Nicrophorus vespilloides. Next base: position 22,244 of record NW_017096272.1, on the reverse strand, counting down.
CTTGCGCGAAACGTAATAGAAAAAGAACACCTGTGTTTTTATTTAACACCTGCGTTTTAATTAAACATCTGCGCGAACATCTGCGTTTAAATTAAACTCTTGCATGAACACCTGCGTTTTAATTGAACATCTGTGCGAAACATAATAGATAAGGAACACCTGTGTTTCTTTTTATTGAACACCTGCGTTTTAATTACACATATGCACGAACACCTGCGTTTTAATTGAACACCTGTGATAAGAAACCTATTCATTTTATTGAACACCTGTGTTTTTTATTGAACACATGCGTTTTAATTACACATATGCACGAATACCTGCGTTTAAATTGAACACCTGTGATAAGAAACCTATTCATTTTATTGAACACCTGTGTTTTTTATTGAACACGTGCGTTTTAATTACACATTTGCACGAACACCTGCGTTTAAATTGAACACCTGCGAAATCATGCGTTTTTCACACCTGTGTAATTGATAATAAAGCAATATAAATCGAAAAATCAGCTACTATGATTATGAAAACGAGACGCATTTACTAATGTATACACCAATTATAATAAATACAGTTTAGTTATTAGTAAAAAGTGTACACTTTTCGATATATAAATTGATATTAAGATGATTAAATTATATTTGTTAATTATTATTGCGACAATGTAATAGATTTTTTGCTATTCTAGCGCATTGTTAATTATTGAAGATTTAGAAGAAGTATTTTCTAATACATGATATACAAGTGGTGGCTATTTGGACCGTTTAATCTCATAGTCACAGTCAATGCCGTGACAGCTCGAAAAGGGTTAGATTATATAAGAACTTGTGACCATCTGATCCAATCCCAGGTGGACATGACCCACGTCTTAAAAGTTAATTAGAAATTTCTATTTAACAATTGTCAACTTATATTGTAATATAAAACTAATTTATAAATTGAGTAACTAAAGAATTTTAACTCTTAATATAACAAAGGCTTATTTACTTTTAAACTAATTGGTCCTTTATGGTCAATTTTCCCAACCACGCCAAACGGCTTTGATGTTTCAATTTTCCTGCAGCCATGCCAAAGCGAATTAATATACTCACATATTTATACACACTTTGTACGACGACATAAACTATAATTTAAAATTTTGCAATAGTAGTCATAATCAAGCAACGCATATGGTTATAAAATAGGGGATGGAAAATGGACGTTTATACTCAAAACATGAAATCTTTGCTCACAGCAAACATTTGACCGTAGTAATATTACATAATTTGAATGCTTGAATTGCAGAATATATGTCAACTCCAAATTCACCCAAGTAGGTCAAATTTATATGTAAGTGTATGCTACAAATATTAATAATCTATTAATGTAGAAATATTTAATTGATTTATTTGTTTATCAATTAAAACAGGTTTCAAACGTTTGAAAAACTTTTACATATTTGTCTATTATTAATTGAAATTATATAAAAAATAAATATTAATCGTCATTTTATTTAAGTTTTTCATTTACTAACAAATTAACTATTATTTAAGTTTAATTATTAAATAAATACCTTTTTTAGGGACTGGTCAATTTGACCGGGTATGGTTGTTAAGGTATAATTCAAATAATTAGCTTTTTTTTAATGATACAGTTGTAATTAAGGAAATATATTTTTATTGGCACATTTTGCTCTGCGTGTACAAATAAAGCAATACAATTAATTAACATTAATGTTGTACCAATAATAAAGAGAAATATCTATATTAACACTCTATGTCTTCCTTAAAATTAAGATTATCAGATTATATTTATATAAGTTTAAATATGTTTCATTGCTGATGACTAGAATTTGTTGAGATGTATTTTAGGGTGAATCGTGTCAGGTATATAATAAGTCTGCGGCTACGCGATTTCGTTAGAACCATGTCTTTCCATTTAGGTAGGGAGTCTCATCGCGTGATGAATGGCCTTAATTATGACCTTTCATTTATTCTACCCGGGGGCAATAATGTCGCGGTAATGGTTTTATTTTTATATCAAGAGTAGAAGAAGGGCCTGGATAAAAAAAATAGTGAAGTATAACAGCGTAGGGGATGAGTGGTGTACTTTTTCCACCCCCTGCACGGTATGCGTGCCATAATATATATTGGCAGTAGCTACCTGCAAATGAAAATCTCGTGATCCTTTTTGCGCCCGGTAAAACGCTCGTTCCAAAGTAATCCGATTTAAAATTCATTTTTGAAGTTGAATTAATTTGGGGATATTTTAACGGGAATTGACGACCGACGCTTCACTTCACGTGCATACATATGCACGCAAAATTATTTCGCAATTCACGTTGTTTCATGCATGTAGCAGCCAGCAGGACCCACTTAGCATCCCGAATCCAACAAATTCCATTAACAAAACAAAATTCGCAACAGTTTCGTAAACTGCACAAATAAAAACATTCAATTGAATAAAAATAATCCTGCAGTTACAGACAGATGTGTAAGTTGAAAACGTATTTTCTGTTTCTTTTTTTTTTTTTTGGTGATCCATCGATAACAAAAACAAAGATTGTTTTACAATTGGGTTAATTGAATTTTACGTTCGTTCCAAGTATATATTTTTCGTTCGCTTTGCTGCGGCTTTGGAAATTGATTGAGCACAGGAATCGATTGGAAATTAATCGACGAGATTCCCCCGGATGTTAAGATAAATGCGATAGGTAACTGTTTCTGATAACTGAGATCCATCGTCGTCTGGAGTCTGACGTTTTCATCAGAAAGTTGCACAACACAACTTTGTTCATACTAATTACGGTGACAGGTAACGAATCGGAATTCCAAGCAGAAAGAGTTGCATCAATCACCTCCAAAGAATGTTACAGTTCTGCTGACTTAATAATAATAATAATGCACGAAGACCGTCTACTTTTTTACGATGCTCTTCATAAAAGCAATGGCGGATTTTGTATTGCAACGTAAAAAGGTTTATGGCGTTTAAAAACGCCTCGTTTTCAGGTGAAAACAAAAAGAAAAGAAAATCCCGACGACGTGTTGTTTAAAATGCAATCGATACGTGCATCGGTTGAGAAGTACCTAAAAGGCTGTATCATTTTTTGTATCCCTTTAAAAATTTATTTATTTACTTTTTTTTTTTGCATTTCGCTCATAGCAATTTCGAATATACTGGAATTATTGTCAAAGGATTGCGGAATTCGGCGTTTCATAAAAGTCTGTGTGATGCATTCACGTTTCGCTGATTTTAAAACTATTACTCATATTTTAATAAGCGTTTCATGCTTTCACATTTCCATGCAATTCTCGAATTACCGTTTGAATAATAAATGTGTGCAGAATAAATTGACTAGAATAAATAAATCGACAAATCCTGTAATCAAATCCTATTCTTGTTTTCATTTTATTTACTGCTATAATAGTACTTATAATTTACGTTAACTATCATAATCATAAAATTACATAAATAAATATGTTACATAAATTAGAAAAGTTAAAAATTCTTGAATTTATATGCACAAAATTGTATGAATTAAGTTATAAACTGGACAGTATTTGATTCTGTTCATATACATTTTCAATTTCCAAATGAAATACCGTAGGTCACAAGTACCCAGTAAATTAATGCATGCATTAGATGAATTATATAATAATTAATTCGAATGAAAATATTTATTAAAATTTAATTATTCCCTGTTTTATTTTATTTAACTTGTTTTAATTGAATACAATAATATGTGTGTAAACTTTTATTACGTTTATAAATTGATATTAGCATTTCATAAATACTATAATAGAAGTCTTGTTTGTTTTACATTATATATATAGATTTAATATTATATATTATAATTTATATAATTTCATTATATAAAGCAGCTATTATTAACCTATGAGTCATGGTATGACAGTTGTCAACTTGCATCAAAATGTCAAAAATTGTGTAACAAATTTTGTTTCCATTTGAAGTTTCATTGTATTTCTGATATACCAATTCCTATTCTCATATTTTTCACTGACATAATTGAATAATTTGGAATTGTTACAATAGATAAGTTTAGATAATTATTTCATACATTTATAGTAATTTTTCATCAGTAATATTTACGTTCGTAAAATTTTCAAAAAATAATTTTAATTTGTTAGTAACATTTGTAACATTTCTCAACACAATATTTATTCGATATATTTATATGATTTGTATACAATTTTGAAAGTCTTCTTTGTAAAGGATAGGGCTGATATATCCACCGCTCGTCCGCATAAGCTATATGACAGTTGAATTGCACAAATACAACAAACAAATTTTTTTCGATTAGTTTTTATATTCCCAGCACAAAAAAACTGTCAATATGATCCATATTGGATATATATTTATTGTTTTATATAATAATTTATTTAATTTCATTATATAAAGCAGCGTTAATTAACCTATGGGTCATGGTATGATAGTTGTCAACTTGCATCAAAATGTCAAAAATTGTGTAAGAAATTTTACAAAACTGTGAATATGATTCTCAATAGATGCAATTTGTATAATTTTTTTAAGAATATATTTTGTGCTTTGTTGCTTTGGTATTTTAATCTCTAATTTAAATTGTACTTATCAAACATGAAAACATGCATTTGTATTTTTGATAACAAAATAATTACTTACACACGATTATGAAATGATAACTTGACATCATATTTTATCCAAGTGCAGATGTGACATACTTGGTGAACTTTAGAGTTTAATAAATAATTGTGCTGAAGTGGAATACGTGAAACTTGCGGGTGTAAGACATAAGTTTACATTTATTAATCATTAAGCTTTATCTATTATTATTACATCTTTCTAATAAATAATTTGATATATTCAACTTGCATTTAATTTGTTTACATGTGTAAATTTATTCAGGCTTATCTAATAATTTTAAAATTTGAAAAACTGTTCTTTGAATTCGCGGTTTTTTCAACTAAAAACTGGTTAAAAAAATGCTCAAATCTTCAAATGTCGTATACTATATTATTATCCCTATCTAACTGGTGTCTAAGGCTCACGACATTCTTAGTTGTAGTCCTCAAAGAATCTTCTACCAGTCCGTCATCAATTTGTGGTATTTAGGGCTTTATGATTTTTTCCTTTGTAAATGTATTATGCCCTTAAAATCAAATTGATATAGATTTTGCTTATTGAGGTTAAATTATAAGATTTAGTAAATTACATTTTCTTAAAAAATGTTGAATACTTTGTAACATAAGTTGCACTGTAATAATGTACATGTAACAATTTTAAAACTAGATAATAAATAAATTATGCAATTTTCCAATGTTTTGTGTTGATGATGTTACATATTTTCTTTCATTCTCAAGAAAACTTTATCAATTACAATAAAGAGTCCAATAATAATTGATTTTGCGAATGAGAAAGCTTAGAAATAAAGCATTAAATATACATCAGTTTTGTTTTAAAGTGTAACAGACAAATCACAATAACTTTGGAAACATTAAGTGATGGATAAGTAACAAATGCATCGGCTGCACCGTGCGGAATCATGGTAACTGGAGCACCCGTCCATCAAAGTGAATATGAAATAATAATTTGATAAAGAAAAACGTATAAGAATAGAAGGAAAAACCATTTGCGCTGAACTTTCTCTATATACAAAAATAATTAATCGTGTAAGTTTGGCACGGTTTTTTTTTTAATTTTATTTCGGCGGTGTTTGAAAAATTGCAATTATTTCAACAAAAGACGTCAACTTCAAAGCGCGGCGTCCGCAGGCTGAAAATAATTACGCCATCGCCCATTCTTTCCTGCATTTGATTTATGAACTATATCCAATTCGAGCATTATAATGTAAATTCAATATTGTCGAGGAGGGGGGCATTATTCGATTATACGAACTTTCGGATAATGGAAGTCGTTTAACAAGTCTGCTTTTCTTTCGCCGCCACCTGATTATATATATTTATAAGCTTTATGCAGGAAGAAATTATCGTATTCCGAAGGCATTTCGCGGCCAAAATTAAATAATAATCATGGCGGTTTGGTAGGAGGAAGAGGTGGAGGCGTTCCACCCCAACTTTTGAGCGCAAATAATTTGCTGAAGGACACGAAATTCAATTACCAATTTCTTACGTTTTCTTCCCGAAAATGCAAATTATTCCGCACGATTTACGCTAAAATTTAATCTATTGATAAAGTATAATTGAATTACGCCCGGGCGAAGCGCACCTTTCTCATTGGATATTTCCAATAGAAATTGATTACAGTTTTATTTTCAGACAAACAGCGGGATTTGCTAGAATTATGAGGCGCGAATTACCTGTCCAATGTGTTACACTCAATATTTCATCCAGTAATGGAAATATGAATTGTGCAATACTAGTTTTATTATTAAACACTTCCCATTAAGCGTTGCTTCTGTCAAAATAAAAAGTAGGCTTTCATTAAAAGCTTATTACGATTCTGCAAAATTGTACAAACATCATATTGAAAAGAACTGTGTAAAGGCAATATGAGAATACAGATCTGTATTTAATATAATCACCACAGAATCTTCGAAATCCCATATTACCACAACTACACCCATGGTTTCCTCAGAGGTTTCCTCTTATTTTTGAATACTACTATAATTCCTTATTTAGAACTGTATTTTTAGGTATCATTGTTGCTACCAAATACTACTACAAGTATACCACAATCAAAGATTTACTTCACTAAGAAGAGATAACAGCTTTGTCAGTCACCTGGAACATTTGGGAATTTGAAGTTTCAGGAGAGAAGATTGCCTATAGTCATAATATATTTCATATATAATGAATATAATGAATTATCATATGAGACGACATTAAAATGTTGCCTCTGCAAATATAAGTTATGTTAGTATGAAAGCTGGACGTTTCGGTTACTTTTAGTTAGAAGTTAGATTACTGTTACATTAGGTTGTAGAATGAATAAAATCAGAACTAGTTCTGAATACTAATGCACTAGTATAAGTAATGAATTGGTGTTGAATATCAGAACTAGTTCTGCAAAATTTCCAATGTGTTTAACTAGTTGTCTAACTGATAATTATACAAGTTTATACTCGATTGTAATGATCTTCTTCAACCGTACCGAAGAAGGAAACTCCTTATGTGCGGTACATTAAATTGGAATTCGGTAATAGGATCAAATGTAATTAGGTTGGAGGTCTGATGGTCATCGTGATGCCACCCCTATCCCATCCCCCTTCGTTCATGTTTGCTCGCCATGTGAAATTTCCACTTTATCAATTTTCGGCGTGTCCGATGAATTATTCAGTATGGATTTCGATTGTTAACGTGGCTTGGCATTCGCGTGAGAGCCGACCAACAATGGACCCATTAAATATTTAGAACCAAAATATTACACTTATTTAAAAATAATTTTTGCTTCGCGTAAGCCTCTCGCAATAAAATTTGATGGCAATAAAATTTTAATACCGAAACTTTATTTTCCGGCGATCGTAAAATATTTATCACCAAAAACTCCGCGGCCCTTCTGTATCAAAACCATTATGCAACACAGAGCGGGAAATGCGAAAAGAAAACACGCAGAATGAGTATCGATTTTTACCGTATGCCATTTCTGTTAAGCTATTAATAATTTTACTTTACTTTTCATTTACATTTACTCAAATATTAAAGTATTTATAAAATATATATTATATTTACTAAAACTAAAAAATATGTAAATAGTAATTACAACAATTCAATCAAACCTTAAAGGTATTGTAGTTTCAATGGTTTCAGTCGTTTGGATCTTAGGCAGTTGTCGAGAAGATTTATAGCTGAAACATTTATAGCTCCTTTGATGTTTCCATTTGAAGTTCCGTTGTATTTCTGATGTACCAATTCCTATTCTCATATGTTTCGACTGACATAATTGAATAATTTGGTAATTGTTACAATAGATAGGTTTAATAATTATTTTATACATTTATCAGAAATATTTACATTTGTAAAATTTTCAAAAATTAATGTTAATTTGTTCTTACGTTTCACAGCTTAAGTAGGAAGTGTAATATTTCCAGCTTATCTTCTTGCTGAATATAAATTTAAGACAAAAATCTGAAAACCGTACTATAGTGAATCTACACTGATCGAAGCCGCATTATGCGAGGTTCTTCTGTATTTGAAATTGTAAATTTGTAGTCACGTTCTTTAGTTTTTATGTAATCATCACTTATTTTTCTAAACTAACTATAGAACCTTCTGACATTATTGGTATACGGGTTGCCTGTAATTGAGAATAAAATGTATTTAATAATATATTCAAATCTTAATCGTATATTTTTTTTGAAAGAATTTTAACTACTTTTAAATATACAATAAAATTTAATGACATCTATACAAAAATATCTATACTGTAAAATAATTCTAAAGATATACAAAGATCAAAGTTAACCGAAAAAATACCGGTATTTTATTACAACAAATTATGGATATTACCGGAATTTATTGTTAAATTTACCGGTAATTAGGGTAATCGATAGATGTAATAATGTATTATATTAAGGTTTTTACAAATATGCATATGAAATCTGTAATCATTGATCATCAAACTATGTTACTTAATTAGATGAAAATAATATCAACTCAAGTACCTTGTTAAATAAGCAAGAAGATATAAATTAATTTGAGGTGATAAAAAATTGTATAAATTTACAGGCGTAATTTGTTATTGTATGTATTATATAAAGCTATAAAACCTGCAATCATGGATTTAATTAGAAGCAAATAATTACAGCTTAGGCAACGTGTAAAATAAGCCTGACGATACAAATTAATGAAGTTACTGTAATTCCAACGTTACTAATTGTAACACATTGTTGGATCTCACAAATTCCAATCAGTATTCAAATATTGACCATCAGCTGTTTCTACACAGTGCCGTTTGTTGGTTTGCCGCGTAGAAGCATCGAGTGAGAGGGAAGGAGGACGATTGCAAACGTGTAGGTAGGGGCTTTGTTTGTAAAGCACGAGGACATTTTAAAAAGGAAAACCATCATTGGAAAGTGGTGAAATCTTAGCAGGAATACAGAAACAAAGAAAGGGGGAAGAGATTGAGAGAGAAAAAAATGGCAAACACGGCAATTTTATCATAGACGGTGGCTCCGAATAATTCGCAATGTTTACAAATACTTCCCATTGACTTACATTAGAGTGTGAGCCAGCTGCGCATTTCGATGGCTAATTTCAGCTACCACAAAGATGTCCGCACCGCAGATGCGAGAGGATTTGCTCTGTTATTATTACTTGCCGTTCCCGTTTCCCTCGTCCTTTTCCTTTCTTTCTTTTTTGTTTGTCTCATTCCTTCTTCTTCATATTCTCTCTCTTATTTTTCCTTTTGGTTTATTTCGCACGTCATACTATTTATAATAAACGTTACCATCGTCGGCCGTGTTTCTCCTGAAATTGGAATAGGACCGCAGCAGTCGCACAAAGAGATGCCTTATTTGAAGAGTTTTCTAAGCCAAGCCAGGATAACATCACCTGTTCTATTCTCATAAATAATATATAATAATGCTGTTTGCTATTAACTTACTGCATTTTACATTCTTCAGTTTATTATTTTAGAAATCTTAACTAACAAAAATAACTTAAAAATAAATTATTTGAAAATCCTCTTGTATCCTTATATTTGGTTGATTTGTTAATTAATTGAACTATAAGTATACTAATTATACTAATAATTACATATATTTTGTACTATGTCATTTTCAGATGTTATATACTTAAATTATCTTAGATTTTGAATTTGATCATTTGTTTCAGATCCATACTGAATTATATTTAAGACTTAGTACACACATATATGTATTTATATAATAATATATAATTTGTAAATGTAATATAAATATTTAGATGCATCCTAATTAAGGTAAACCAAAATTTATGTTACGTAATATTGTTGAAAAGTTTGTGGAAGACGCTAATGATAAACCATTAAAAGTTCGAGAGGTATTGAAAGTGCACTAAAATCAATATTCGCTTGTTTGCTTCGGCCGTAATTTTGTGGCTCCAAATGAAAGCCGAGCAATAGGTTTTTCAAGTATACAATGTAAATACGGAACAATATTTTCTGTTTGTGTTGTGAAGATGCAGATACCCAGATGCTGTCAACATTCGATGCCCAATTTACTGTGAAGATTCTTTCCTCTTCTCCCTCCATTCGCTCCAAACCGAACTCAATCCGTGGCGATTTTCGACTGTTATCTTGTCCTGGATTTAGTTAAGGCTGTCCCGGACAATCGGCGGCCCCGAAATCAATTCCCAAGTCCAAGCAGGGATAAGCCAAGTTAGGCTTATTGATGTCCCTACATTAGTCTACCCGACACCTGAATGTCCCTTCGAATTGCCTCTCCGCCGCTCTTCCTGCGAGAAATTGATTCCTTCGACGGATCAACGCAACAGACCGGAAACAGGAATCACCGATAGGGAAACAAACTTGCTTTATTATTTTATTCGAATTCGGTTTGCTGCTGCGTGGAGATGAGAAATGCGTCCCATCCTCGACGCACCGCTTCTCTCTCTACTTAGTACCTATTTTTAAATAGTGTCCGTTACTATCCGAGACGTACGGACATCTCAAAAACCCCTGAAAATAGACGCCTCTGTCATTTCGATGCATGCATCGCGACGCGAGGTTAAAATGGTTCAAACCAAATTCTTTAAATCCACGCGCTCAGTGTGTTTGTAGCAGCCGACAAACTGTACACAAAATTCCGAATCCGCGATAACTGAAACGAAAAGTTTGAACTTTCAAGCAAGCAAACAAATTGTTACGTTTAAACTGCTTAAACTTAGTTTTTGAAACAAAGTGTAACGATTTCATCAAAAATTACCGAATCATTAGGATGTGTAATTATTAAAATTCGATTTGTGTAAAGTTCTTGGTGTACACAAATAATTGAGGACAAGACCCGATGTTCCGAATAGACTGAATACTTTGGCGCCGGTGCGGGCTTACAGCCAAAATATGTAACTAATTATTTTTGACCGAAAAAAAACTACAAAAATCAACTGCTTTGTTGTTTTCATTTTCAAATTTTATTAGTCACATAACTTAGCTAAGTAGCGCGCATAAATTCATTTGAACAAAACAGAACGGATAAATGCCGAATAACTAACTAAAATTGTGGCATAAAGGCATCAATTAAACTTTAACTGCGGCTCAATAAAAATATTCGATTCGAATATACACAAATAAAGTTCAATTTACGATTCAATATTAAACGGTTTAATAGAGCGTGTTTTACAAAAATATAACTCAAAATTATATTTAAAACAAACAAAAAAAATAGATGCGAGCGTATTTCATATTTATTTTCTTTCGCTAAGCTATGATTTATTAGCTTTGGGAACTTTTTGAAAACTTCTTCCGCATAATTTGATGGTGAACTTTGCAAATTGATGCCGGAAATTTGAACGGTGAACGGTTTAAAGAATAAAATCTTACGGAAAACTAATTCCAATATATATGGAATGGATGATCCAATAGAGAGAGTTGTGTTTATTTCAAGATTTCATTCTGAGTCGAAATAGGTTTAATAGAGAAGCGCTGAGTGTAATAAGATTTTGGCAAATGAGTTTGCCAAATATAAAATACAAACACAGACCCCCGCAGTCGGCAATAATACAGTCCATTATACTCGGATTTCAAAGACTCCAGTAGTTAACAAGACTTTGAAATAATATACATCCGTTGATTTAGTGCGTAACGTAAAATGGATGTAAAAGTAGCAGTGTTTTTCGTGTGTTTGGTGATTGGTGCTGAATGCCAGGGATATTACGATCGACAGTACGATATGAATCCGAAGCAGTACACGAGGAGGATATCTCTGAAGCAGGGAGTTTTGCAGGGGATAGTTGTGGAGCCCAAAGTGAATCACGCTCTTCCTAAGGTCGAACAGTATTTGGGCATTCCATATGCTGCACCGCCAGTTGGAGAACTTAGGTACAAACGAGTAATTAATTGCTCTGGAACAATTAAATTCAAATGCGAACTAAAGGGGGGTGTAATCGTTTAGCATGGACGGTGGAATGGGAAAGATTACCACCCGATCCGTGTGTTTTCATGATGTGACCGGACTTCCAATACCGATTAATTGGTGTTTTCAGATTCATGCCTCCTGGCAGCGCTCCATCCTGGTCTGGGACGAGATATGCGGATAGCATGAAGCCGGTTTGTCCTCAGAAATTTCCCAATACCACAATGATGACTTCCATAAGGAAGGAATACTTCAACAGACTGGTGAAATACCTTCTGAACTCCTCCGAAGATTGTCTATACTTAAATATCTACTCTCCAGCTCAAGGTAAATTAAATTATATTAATATTTTATTATGAACTAATTCAGTTTAGTTAAAATATAATATTAGAAACATTACAACTAATACAAAAAATTTACAAATTATATTATACTTAAATATAATTTATTTCGTTAAGCAAAAACTTCTTTTTTAGATGTATTTCATACTGCCTTTACGAAGGTATGACTGTAATTTTTTATAAAATTATGATCAATATTACAAAGAGAAAATAATTCAATTATAAAAAGTGCACATGTAGAATTATAATCGTATTTTGTTTTGTGACCAACATTTATTTACAACTTTACAAGTTTGTTCATATTTATTATAATGAATGAATTTCATGAATAGCATGAATTTCTGTGGCCTTTTTGTATCTAAATTTCAATTGTAAATAATGTAAAAAATACATTTTTTATGTCGTATTGGTCTGTGGGTAGATGCAATAAAACTTCTGCAAATAATTGTTAAGTAATGCGCAGATTTGATATGAAACGATTTTACTTTTTAATTTCACTGTATTTTCATTTAGATTTTGATGAGGAAAGAAAATAATGATATATAAATAAATTGTGATTATATAGATTTCCTGTTATTCGAATAAAAATAAGAAATTATAAATAGTTTTGATCATAATTTTTTATAAAATTATGATCAATATTACAAACAGAAAATAACTCAATTATAAGAAATGCACATGTAGAATTATAATCGTATTTTGTTTTGTGACCAACATTTATTTACAACTTTACAATTTTGTTCATATTTATTATAATGAGCTGAAATATACAACATCATCAGGGCTTTCTTATCCATTAACCATAGTAGGCACAGTGCATAGGTCCCACGAGGGGCCCACGAAAAATACTGAAATTAGAATACAAAGCAAAGCAAAGCAGTTAAAATCAGCAATGTGTAAAAACTACAAAATATAAAATGCAATTTCAGATGTCAATGTCATTGGTATCCAACTTCAAAGAAACAAATTGAAAACAAATTGTCAGTTACGAATGGTTTCTAAAAGAAACTTGAGCTGCCAAATTTCGACTTTCATATTGACAGATAGATGAATGTGCGCATTAATGAAAACGCATTAGTTCCATAAGCAAATATGCGGTAAATGCGCTAACGATTATCGCACGTGCTATATCAATTATATGGGAATTAATAAACAATTTCAATTTTTTGGCACGCATCCGGTTCAGCAATTGTTGAAAACAGTTCCGCCGAGTTACAAGCGAAATTGAAATTAATGTGGCCGCAATAGCGGCAATAAAATATTTATGTGCTTCCTTTGTTTTACATTTATGACAACTGCATGCATTAGCTGTGCTACATATATGTTTGCACATAAGCGATTTACATACTCGATTTTTGCGAATTGATTTACGAATTTTATCCAAAAACCTGTATTATATTTATTTACTTTTTACCAGGATAATGAGAAATAATTTCGCTATATTCATATTATTTACCTCACATTTCTGTTGAATTCTTTCGTGTTTTTTTTATATTTTTTGGAAAGGGCGAAAGTGGCTATTATAACGAAAATAAAATTGTTTGAATTTTTCATTAGAGCAACGGGTATTCCCCCTCAGTGAGCTGTAGTTTTGTTAATAAAATACGGAGGCAATTAAGCTCGCTAATGCATTTTATATTTTCATATAAAGAAGAAGTAAAATTACGTAATTTTATTGCGCGAGTTGGAGTGAGTACACCCCTATACCTACCAAAGTGCGCCCTTCGTTGCGAAACTGCAGTTGAAATAACAGTGGATGAATTTATTAAAACTTTTTAATAAACGTCACTTTTTCGTTCCGGGGGATTTCATTGTCGATATCTGCTTCAAAGTTTTTTCGTATTTACATGCTTCCGTAAATACCTTCACTAATTGATAATATTTCCAAAACTTCCAACATTTCTACATCGATTTTAATTAAGTTTTACCATAACTTCTACAGTTATTCTATACAAATATTAAAATGAATTTTAAGATATTTTAACAATTGTTTGAGATAATTTAAAAGTTTCATTTATATAATATTAATGCAATAAACAATACTTACCAGCGACTTAAGACACTTTTTATTTTGAGAACTTTGGTAAATTTAGGGATCAAGCATGAATTTCAACAGTGAATAATGGAAAAAATACTTTTTTTATGTCGTATTGGTCTGTGGGTAGATGCAATAAAACTGCTGCAAATAATTGTTAAGTAATGCGCAGATTTGATATGAAACGATTTTTCTTTTTAATTTCACTGTATGTTTCTTTATATTTTCATGAAGAAAGAAAATAATGATATATAAATAAACTGTGATTATATCCTGTTATTCGAATAAAAATAAGAAATTATAAATAGCTTTGTTTCATTTTTAAATTGAAGTTATATTTGTCTCAAATCTATTTATATGTATTAATATAGTGTTGTTAGGAATTCGTATCAAGGAAACAGTAGTAAAATGATAATATTCTCCAAATTGAACACTTCAGAGCAAAAAAACGTTCATTATAAACCTACGAAATGAACAGTTTGTATACATAACAGAGTGAAATATTTATGAAGAGTTCTGAGCAATAGCATTCTTAATTTTATGTATACATTAACCTTGAATACCAATACAAATCTAATGGATTTCTTTTTTCAAAAACATTATTATCAGCTATAATCGATGATGCAATTATAATTAGCTTAAGCTGTACGTGTATTTATGGATTATAATTAAAATTGCCTAATGCATGAAAGTGGCATCATTGCAAATAGGCCATTCGAGTAATAGCTAATTCATGTAATTTACATTTTGAATTTTAATGACGATGCAGATATAGAGCGAAATTTCAAACGAATTTCCTATGGAGATTTTGCAATAAATTTTCAGTGCAATCGTCGATATTTCAATTTTCAATAACACATTTTCATAACATTCATTGATCTTTAATAATGTAAATAATTTGTTCAACAACTAAGTAATTAACTACTATTTCGAACGTTAATTTTTTTTTAAACTTGAAAGCGAATTACAGATGAAACAATAGCTTTTTGGAAGTTAATTTTTATTGAAACTTTGAACGTGAATCACAGCCAAATGGATGAAACCACAATGTTGTATGAATACTCGCTACATTTCCCAAACATCCAGCATTCATATGCACCTTTTGAATACATTCATCACTAACATGTGAAAACACTGCATTTTCGAGTGTTAATTGTCAAACTTTACACGCGAATTACTAACAAAATAAATTGAGCAACTCATATCCTCCTACATACTATGTGTAATTGACTACAGTTTTTAGCTCCAATAATTAACATTTTTTCTAAATATTTGAAAGTTTATTATGAAACTATATCATTATTTCTAAAAAAAATTAAATTAAATTAAATATTACCATTAATAATAAACCAGTTGGAAAAATGTAAATAAAAGATATGTTTATGTAAGTCTGGCTACCAGTAAATAAACGCTCCATGCATATTCATTAATTATTTAACACCTGCAAACTACACCAAAAATAAAAATGAAATATGGAATGCTACATGCGACCGAGGTTATAATTTTTTTTTGTAATGAATACGAAATACTGTAGTGTGTAGGAGAGAACCAGAACTGCATTAAAATACATTCAGTCATAATGATTATGAATCGAGCAAACCAAAGGTGTACGAAAATTATTCATGATTAATGCAAATCCCCGTTGCGGCAGACGCAATAAAAACATGCAATCAATTTAATTTCAAAAATATTATTATTAAAAATGCATTTTCCATTCGGTTCGCGTCGTGTTTCCTGTAGGAGCGAAACGCCAATCAAATTCAATGACAGTTTGCGTGTACGAGTGTTATTTTTTTTTAGATTGTTTCCATACATTTGACATTATTGTTTTCGCCGTTATTGGGAGTATCTGGTAAAATATTTGTATGTTTCCAAATTTTCATCCGCTTGGATAATATATGAAATGAAATAGAAATCGATTATGTACGTTTGATAACAACAATTATTTGTAATTGCAGTCAACGTGAAAAGCGAACGCTTAAAATAATTAATTTCAATCGGTTAGAGTACTTTAGTTTTTGTAGCAAATATTGATTATTTGTTAAAATATTTAAAATAATACACTTAGTCGATTCTAAATTCTATTACATAATCTAAGTTAAGCAAGCTTTGTAGAAGTAGTACATAGATAGGTGAGCGCATATAATATGCCATCTAAAAGTCTATATATATGTATAAGTTATCCTATTCCTGTTTTGCTGGATCATGAAAATCCTGGAAATTCTTCAATAGGTCACATAATGAACAAATAATAATTTAGATTAAGAACACATCCATATAGTTACATAATACACACGTCTTAAGTTATTCAGGATCGTTGAAAGACTAAGATTGCAAATAATAATGTCTGAACATTTTGAATGCAAAACTTTCATCAAATATATCGATTGCAATGATTGCTTTCGACATGAACGGAAACATGAGTCGAATATACTGTGTAAACTGATGGGTAAGACATATGAAACCTTACTATTCCTTACCATTCTTCTATTGCGTTTACATAAGACATATTGATAACAAGTATATTAATATAAAGTATAAGACAACAACAATCAATATGATACATACTATATGATGAGTTGAAAATACAGTAAAACTTTTTCGGTTTCGATCAGTCCGGATTCAATATTATCCGGTTTGAAAATGTAAATTTTAATTTATTATTAAATTTTATTTAATTACAGTATAAATTATTATATATATTTATTGTAGTGAATGTAATTAATTTTAGTGCATTCGCAACATGTTTTTTCAAACAATAATATTTCAATTACATTGCAAAAATAAATGTAATTTAAAGTATACTCAATTGTTTGCTTTAAATTCATTCAAAATAACAATTATTAATTTATATATTTATTAAATACAAGTAAACAAATATAATATTATAATATTTTAACCCTGCATGTATGTATAAATGTACACAGAAACACACATTATTATTTAATATTTATTAACTAAAACAAATAAGTACAGTTTATCTAATCTATAGAAGTTTAAGTGCGATGTACTTTAAACTATTTGAAGAAAAATAGGATGTTACAAATATAGTAAGCACAATGAGATGTGCAGACTGAATGCACTAGTTTATTCGAATCATTGTTTTAAGAAATAAAGTAGCTTTACGTAATCCCTTAAGAGTTTACCCAGTTTATAGTAATGAGCAGTAGTTGTTATTGTTGTGTATTTATATAAGAGTATATTGTTGAAACCCTCCAACCACTGCACTCAACTAACTCCATCCATTATAATACGGACTGTACATCATTTATTAATACAACGATTATAATATTGCAACAACAAACATCCTTTAAAAATCGTATACTGAAATGTATATCTAGGTTCTAACACATTGCGGTTTCGTTTAGTCCGGATTCACTATTGTCAAAATTTTAAAACAAACTAAATTTTAATTGATCAAAATAAAATCTAAAAAAAAATAGTACAATTTTTTGTTGCTTTTAAACAAGTCTTCTTCATTATGAATTATTCCTCGATTAGTCCGGATTCATAAAGTCCAAAACTAATTACCAGCACAGTATTTTTTAATTTATTTTTACATACAATTTATGATCAAAAAAGTATTATTTCAAAATGTATAATTTTTCTTTAATAATTACTTCTAATATAAGGTTTTTCCTTTATTTAACGATTTTAATCTAATATGGAAAAGTAGAATATCGAAATATATTATGCAGATTTCAAAAAACATATTTTGTTTGCATTTTTGATGATATAATTAGGAAGTAGACGATAAAGGGCAGTAGATTAATTAATGTTATATAACACAGGGTAAAATTAGTAAAGAATGAAGGCTTATTACGTAGAAATAGTTGATATCATAAACATGAATTGTGGATCATCAAAATCCGAGAAATACGTCACATAATGAATTAGATTAAGAAAACACCTTATGATGTAATAGTTTTTTAGTTATTATGTAAAAATTAAAAATCTTATTGATTTAACATTTTAGTGAAATTGTAAAAATAATAAAGAATGCTTATTACAGAAAAATAGTTGATATTATTGGAATAGATGCATTGGAAAGGCCATAGTTTTGTATTGTCTACTCAATACATTTATTTAAGACGTGTAAGAAACAAAGAAAAAATCAATTAACATTACTTAATTACTAATCTAATTATAAAATATTATTCTGCAAAATGCAAAAGGTATTGTTTAAGGTTTTGTAAAATGGATCAATTTTGTAAAAGAGTTAAAGTTAAAAATATATAACTTATTTATATTCTTTTATGGAAATGAGATTGTCATATTATATTTTAGATGGGGAATGGATTTCCGGTTTAAATGAGGCATTCTTTTTACAGTATTATACCTTGGTTTCTCGACGGCTGTAGAGAGTTGGAATAGGACTAATCCTGTAGAATAGAAGCGCTCACGAGAATTATCCTTGTAAATGGGTTAAGGAACGTTGGGAATGAAATGAAGTAGACACAGTTAGGTTATAAGAAACGGATCCCCTTAGCAAGTACGTCCGCAATTATAGCAATTCGGAGGGCGGACAACTAGTCTCGTCCGCCCTATCCGAAAATTATGGAAGGGTTAAGATTACGGCCCTGTGTAACGTAATTACACCGGGATTTAATCACGAAAATTAAACACTTCCATAATAAATAATAGGCCGTAGGGGGAATGGAATGCTACGATGAAAAATAAAAGTGAAGGTACAACAAAAAAAAATATAGGGAGGATGGTAGGAAAAGGGTGGAGATTGAACTGCCTCCAATTTATTAACGGCCAATCAATTTAATCGACGAGAGCATTGAATTATGCAACGAAATGATTAATGACCGTCCCGTCATGTAGCACTTAATGACTTATCCACGTTGGAGAATATATTTTGTTTTTAATTTCGTGCGTCCAAAGTGTGTGTGTTTGTGTGTGCAGGACGGTGACTGCGAAGGGGTGGATTGGGATGGCTTTGTTCAACCTTTCGACGGCCCAGAATTAGCCGCGGACGGAATTGTAATTTGAATAATTGAGAATCCTGCGGTGAGTTGGCTGCACCCATCTCTAAACTGCTCCTGCGAATCGATACAATTTACAAATAGATTATCAGCAGCCCAATGGTTCTGTGCATTTTAATCGAATCCAGTATTTAAAAGCCCATTTGTATCACGTCAATTCGTAATGGAATTTTGACCTACCTCCTCCAAAAGCTGAGAGCTGTACTTTCTCGCACAATTGAGGAACTCAAACAATATTTGCATTTCTACACGGCGCCACCTCCGCAATTATTCATGTTTAATTCAAGGAATAAATTCGCAAAATAAACACGGCTCCCTTATATAAATGAGGAACAATCGAGTTTCCTTCTTCTTTTTTTTAATTAAGGATTCTTTAATAAGGCGGCAACTTTCCTTAACGTTTTTTATTTAAACCGTCCTTATTTCATCATCAAACATGAAACCGTTCCAAATGTAAGCATATTATAAATGTATGAAGTCCCAAGCGGTTCAACGCTTTTCCAAACAAATGTATTATTTACGTTTTCCCTTAATCATTCGTAATAATTGAATAAATGACAACATGACAATATAAATTATTTAAAAAACAAGAAATAAAACAAAATACTTACAATTATACTAATAAGTTTTTTTTTTAATAAAATAAAAGATTTTATCTTAACATTCAAATTCATTTTATAAAGATTAAATAAGTAGACTATAAGAAGACTAAATGAAAACAATAAATTTATAAAAAAAACATATATTTGTAGTATTTATTTATATCAGAAGTTCTCAAACATTTTAAATAGTTTACCATATAAATAAAGATCAGAAAATTACGTAATGTTCCCATTTGGTACATGTATATCATAGTTTTAGAAACTATACTCCAAAATATACATTTTCATAGGTGATAGCAGCAAAATAAAAACCTAATTATTTTTTTTATAATATGAAGTAGTCCTTATTTTTGTATGTATTCTCTTTAAATATTTGTTTTATAGTTCTGAATTTGAAGATTAACGTAATTCAATCTTCATTTACACTAGACACATATTACAGAATTAATTGTTGATAATTTCCATCAACATTTTTAAAATCTCACTATTAGTCGACTGATCTTTCTAATTTTCAAAAATAATTTATATTATAATTTAAATTATTTGGTCCGGACTTTATTTTGGATTAATAATATAACAATAGAATTATGCTACGGTGCCCTATACTAAACAATCCCTAAATTGAATAAATTACTTTTTTTTTGAGGAAGATTATAAATATATTAATTCAATAGTTTTCGAAATATTATTAATAGCCTATTAAACAGAACAATAAGTATAATAAACAAGTTAATTATACATCGAAATGTGACAATGTGACAACTATATTCCATTCCATAAATGGATTTCGTAATGAAAATCGCACGCATGGTTTTGACACCGCGTTCAGCGGTTTACCAACAAACCGCGACGAATTATCAAAAAAAAAACACATACAGTTATTTGATTCAACCAAATCAACTTGATTTTTTCAAAATATAACAAAAAAAATAGGATTGTTTATTCAGTGTGTTCATACTTTTTACAATACAATATAATTAAAGATATGTACTTTAACTAAAGATTACATTCTTATTAATCAATTATACGGTTTTTTTTTCTATTTTATGAAAACTTTTAATTATTTCGTCAAAAGTGGTCTCATATGTTCTACCCATAATTTATTTATATTATATAGATGAATTAAGGTAATTTTAGGTATACTTAATTTAGGTATACAATGGAACCTCGTTTAACGAGGAATTCCGGATTTTTACTCGTATAGTGAAACACGTTTTCCTATATAAACTAATGTAAATTCCGTTACTCCGTTCCATGTCGGAGAAAAAAAAAAGTATATCTTGGTCTCGATTTTTCATGATTTTGCTTTTCATATCTATGGTTATTTAATTATATTAAATTTTGCAATGTTGTAATCACAAACAACACTAAGATGCAAGTAGAATGACAACTAACACTAGGAACAGTTTTCCAATTCACACAGAATGAAGTGAGTTTATATTTGTTTATATTACTTGTATCAATTCGGGGACTTGGAAGTGTCTTTATTCTTTTAATATTTGTTAATGTAAAAAAGCGTACATAATGTGTTTATATATTATATAATGGACACAATACATTTGTGTTTTGTATTTACAGCAAACACAAATTATATTTGCAAAGTATAGTTCGCTTTCAACAAAGATGACAAAGAAAATCGAAGATGGTTAATATATTAAAAAATACACTTAAGATATGTACACAAGTTTTAAAAATGATGTAGCAGGCGCGCAATCCGGGATTTATCTTCTCATCGTCGCTCGTTATGCGAAACGTTGCTCGTTAATCGAATCCTTTTTCGTATAATTTATTTTACTCGTTACGAACATAACGTTAAGCGAGGTTCCACTGTACTTAAGACGATTTAATATATAATTTTAAGTTAAGACTACCAAATTAAAGAAGATTTTTTTTAATAAAATTGGATAATTTAAGATGTTTTATTTTAACTTTTCTCAACTCAAATTGATTAAACTTAATTGAAGATTACTTAATATAAGACAACTTAATATAATAATTTTAAGTGACTCAATTTAAGTTAAATCTACAAAATTTAAGAAGACTTTACTAATGGAAATTGAATTAGATTATATATATTATTTTAAGTTATTTCAAGCTCAAGTTGATTAAAATAATTTAAGTAACTTTAGTAGAATTATTTCTTTATTAATAAAAATATTCCAATGTTGAAAATTTGTATGTATTATACGTGCCTTTTAATATGATGCTGAGTTACTGATATATTTATTATAAAAAGCGAATAGAAGCTATAATCGTATATATATAATATATATGTACAGTATTATATTTTTTTTTAAG
>NW_017096271.1:4186-10127 GCF_001412225.1 Nicrophorus vespilloides | reverse complement strand
TTTAGCCGTTTGGATGTAATTCGTGTTCAAAGTTTAAAAAATAACACACAGTTTGGAAAACGATGCTTTAGTGTTAGCAGTAAATGGTAATTACTATTACAAACATAATATTAGCAAATTGCATTAAAATTGTACGCTATTTCCCGAATGTCTTAACATTTTTTTTTCTTCATCTCATTCGCCCATCAAAGAGGCATTCCGAAAGGTGTTTTGAACACCTTCGTCCCGAAAGACGGAGATGTGAAGTGTAATAAATATATCCGGTACTATTTTGGAACGGTTTTGTAGATGAATCTGTCTTCTTCAAAACTTTCCTTAAAACCACGGAAACATGTATTAATGAAGCAAAAAAAAAAGTGGTATTTCCAAAACAAGATTAAAAGACACGTCTGTCAATCAAACAAAAAAAAAAGACAAGAAACCTCAAAGTTATAACGTATACTCTCGAGTTCCAATTAGATTCTGATTTATACGGGAGAGGAAGTCTGGCATAAAAATAGCGATGGGGCTAATTTTAGAAGTGTTGAATGTACATAAGTTTTTTCTCTTTATATTATTTTTTTTTTCAGTTGCTGAAGGAACATGAGTTATGGATGAATCGATAATGTTTTGCATTCGGATTTGTATGTACATTTCGAATACGAAAATCAGCGGATTAACTTTTGGCACGATGATAAACGATGCGTATCAGTTGGAAACGTAATTTCCGGTTCCGCTACAACCAGACAGAAGGTATTATCATATTTATTACCTTTGATTTTTCTTTCTTCAGCAAATATTCGTGTTGTTTCCCCACCCCCCTCCCTCTAGAGGGAAGCTTTTTCTAATCCACAAATAATCTTACAGAAACTTGCGTGTTGTACATTCAAATGTATTCCGGTGTTTTTAAATGGAACACGCGTTCAACTTAACGCCCGTAACGAAAGTTTTTCTTTTTCTTTCCTTCTTCTGCTTCTGGAAAGAAAGGGTGGAAAGAAAAAGTTTCGAATTACGTTAATCGGTTTGGTTATTTGGTTTTCTGTTTTGTTCGGGTAATTAAATTGATTACGAACTCTGTTTACGTGAATTTCCGACCGAAACCGAAATCATATTTTGCAATCGTAATTAGTTTGATGAACGCTAATTAGTAAACGTATAGATTTATGTAACAAAAGTTGAAAACAATTACCAAAAATTTTTCATTTTTTTTTATTATTACTAAGAAAATGGTAATTTCCATTGGACGTCCATTAATAGCGATTGTTTGCATTAAGTTTATGAGCTTCCGGTAAATTGCGTCCGAATCGATTCGACGGTTTAAAGCTTTCTCCGCGTTTTCAATGGGACGGGAGGAAAATGCAGATTCGTAATAATAGAACGAACGCAGCGCGGACAAACAAAGAGGGGACCTCCCGGAGAACAACAGAATGTCTTCAATCCCGGCAACCGGAAGCATTTAAACGCTTACCAAATTATACCCCCTTTTCATAAAGCCCAGAGCCAGACAATAAGTAGTAATCCTCATTTAATACTACAGACTCGGAACTTTGCATCAGCCCTTTGCAGATAATTGCTACTTGTCGCAGCCACACGTAAAGTATTAATCAATACTTGTCAAGTGCTGCGTAACTTTACTTGTGAAATTGACAGGTGTCATAAAAGAAACGTTACTATTCTATTTCAACGCCATCTTTTTTCTGTTGAGGTTATGTAAGATTTAATTTCATGTAATTAAACAATATTAAACGGTTTTATGTAATTAAACAATATATTAATTGTAAATTTTATAAGGAAACTATAGAAATGTTTCTTTTAAGCATAAATTTTGGATATAAAACAATTATGTTTAGATAATTTTAGGAAGTAAATTGTAGACAGTTGCAATTGTGTATGTAACCAACAAAAATAGATGTTAGCTTAAGACATTGTAATTTATATGTTTCGTAATCAAATGGTTGTTTGGGGAAGACGCGGCGGTAAATAGTGTGAACCATCGTGTTTCTTCGGTTCGTGGTCTCTTCCTCATCCTCCTTCTATTTCTTCAGTTTTTCTCTTCTCTTTTTCGCTTCGCAAACGTAAACATTCCAGATTTCCGTTCTATTTCCAGTTAAGAGTTCCTGGGACGCGCGGCGTTCTACTCGATTACATCGACTCAACACCAACTCTCTACATGCAACTGCAAGTGGAAGAAGAAAAAAAAAGCTGAAGGAGAAAATGCATCTGGACAATCAATAACGGCGTTAATAATTGTGCAGAGGTGGCTTTGTTGTAAGAAGAACAAAAAAAAAAAACAAGAATTGCAAAGGCAAACAAAGAGGAATTGAAGTGTGAAAAACAAGGAAATTGAGGTAAAAGTACAAAGTATGATGGAATTATCCTTTATGTTGTTGCACACGAAGAGCGTGGAACAGAGGAGAGAGAGTGTGTTTAAATTTAGAGTTTGCGTGTCGGCAGCTCGACGACGCCATTCTTTGAGCGCACATTAGCGTCGCGACGCTCCACTCTTTCTTTCTCTCTCTCTCTCTCGCGTATTTTCCATTGGCAATCTGTGGCGGTGAAGATAAATTGCATTTTTCCACCATCCCCCAACCGCAGTCGATGCTTGGTCAAAGAGTTCCTCTTCTCTTTTTATTTTATTTTTTTTCACACACACACACACAAACTATCCGACGAGGAAAACCATTCCGCATTATCTGGAACCACGCTCGACTGATTCCAGGTCATTAGTTATCAGCATCACCACTCGGCCCGTGAGTTATAGCCGCAACTCGAAATGCATACTATATAGTATAGTACATATATATATACTATGTAACACCGGAGTGATCGAATGTTGCGGAAAGAAGGAACACGAGCTAACAGAAAAAAAATTGATTGCACGAACTAATTTTCAATCGATCATCAAAGTTTCTGTACGTGCTTGAAATCATTTGAAAATTTAGCCTAAACTATTTATATATTTAGATAAATCCAAACTAATTGAACTAAAAGGAACGTAATCTCATGTGACCTTGAACAAAATCTAATTAACAGGAATTAATATATACTTAATCCAAGTTCAAAACTAATAACCAAATAACCAAACTAATACAAAGATTGTAATCTCAGCAAATGTCAAATTGACAATTGCAATACGCCCTCTGTATAGTGATTGTCGAAATTGCAATAAAAGCTGGACACAAAGCAAAGCGAAGCGGAGACGTTAATTGACGCAATTAATGTGTGCAGATGATGATTCATGCATTTTGTCCAATTTTCGTTCTCTCTTCTCCCCGAAAAACGTGACCCCGCACATAGAGGGTCACCCTTCGTTTCGTGACATGACAGCTATCCTCCCCCCAAAAAACAGCCCCTCCGCCTGATCGCCATTTAATTTCAATGCCCCCTTTCAACCCCCTTCAGTCGTGTTCGGAACGGAAGTGCAGTCTAGGTTATGGCCCTTCCATCTGTATATTTATTTTCGGGACGTGTCCTCCCTTTAGCGGCGACGAGCGCACACTTTTTAGACGGAATATATAGAAAGGGGTGCGCACGGAAACGTACAGCAGAAATGAACAAAAAAATATATATATATATGAAAGCGTGAATATATATGTGCGTGTTTTGTTTTTACATTCACTTTTGGTCGAAATGGACGGTGCAGTTGTTTTTAATTAACTAAACCCGGTGTGTGTGTGTGTTTATTTATATATATATACACTGTGGGGATGAAAATCGGGGGATGAACCTAAATTGATATACGTTTTATATATATGCCCAGTCTCTTCTAGTTATCTAGATTTTTGTTTTGTAAAAACACAAGCAGACTGAATAAAAAAAAATTAAAACAATACATGTCATTACCAAAAATATCAATATTTATAATTGAATTGAAATCTCGTATTAAAATTTTTCCATTATTTGATTGTGTAGAAAAAAAATGTTGTTTTATAATGCATTGAAATATTGTTAGTTTTATAAACCTAACCTAATTTAAACAAAACTGACATTTACCCAATATTTATAATGGAATTGAAATCTCGTATTAAAATTTTTCCATTATTTGATTGTGTAGAAATAAAATTGTTATTTTATAATGCATTGAAATATTGTTAGTTTTACAAACCTAACCTAATTTAAACAAAACTGACATTTACCCAATATTTACAATGGAATTGAAATCTCGTATTAAAAATTTTCCATTATTTGATTGTATAGAAAAAAATTGTTATTTTATAATGCATTGAAATATTGTTAGTTTTATAAACCTAACCTAATTTAAACGAAACTGACATTTACCTAACCTAAACGAATCAAATACAGGCCAATGTGAATATGGGTTTTCGAGGACAGTTGGTACGAAGACAAAAGAGAAGAAGATATTTCGGATGAAATCGGAATCAATTGGAACCTTTCAAATTTTTATTTTGCGAGAAACAAAATTTGATTTGCGAAATTAAAGATATAACCAAACCAAACTAATTAAGTAGAAATTATTCAGTTCACATTTTCTTGATTTGACCTAAAGGAAATGAATTGTGAACTATTGAAACTACTAAGTTACAAATGGAATATGCAAATAAAGCGCTGCCGCTTCTTCTTAATTTCGGTATGCAAATTTGATGATCAACCAATTGGAGGAAATCGTGTATCGTATTGCCGGGATGATATTGGCGTGTGTGTTTTGTTGGCAACGATCGTTGTAGTGTGGTGTGGTTATTTGCGGTGAGGCGGGAAATTCGAAAATGTCGGACGATAAAATCGTGCATGCCTCAGAGTTTGCAGAATGGACAAGAGGAGGAGGAGGACGATTTGTAAGGAATTTAATTAACGTAGGTGGCGGCGATCGTTTCGTCGTGTTTGTTTTTCCTTTTGTAGAGGTCTTTCCTCTCTCTCTCTGCTCTCCACTCCTCGCGGGTTCTTGTAGCGTTTGCGGACGGCGGCAAAACAGAAAGGGACTCCCGAGGAGTAAATAAAAGGTATGCTAATGCGGTATGTGCATGGCATGCGGCCGACCATTGTGTGCGCATCCAGCAAACGTAATTCAATTTATTCCCCCAAAACGTCAGCAAAACCTGCTCCAAGTTCCAGTGCTTCCAAAACTTCACAAAATTGGACATAGTTGAAACGACATCTTGTGGTGAAGTGTCAATTTTTTTTCAGTTTAAAATTGAATCAAAATAACATATACCAACTTAAATAAATCACTAGATTTAGTTACTACTAATAGTGAATTTTTTAAAATTTACTTATTGGAATCATATTTATATATGCACTTATAACGTAACAATAATTTCAATATTACAAATAATTATTATTTGACAAATGACAGGTGTCAAATACTATAGCTACGTCAGCAAAACCTGCTCTATGTGCTCCCAGTGTTTAAAAAACTCCCAACAAAATAAAATTGGACATAGTTGAAACGATATCTCGTGGTGACGTGTCAAATATTGTTGCTACGACTTTCAGTTTGAAATTGAATCTACTAATAGTGCATTTTTTTTAATTTACTTATTGGGATAATAATTATATAAGCAATTATAATGTAACAAAGATGTCCATATTACAAATAATTATTATTTGACAGCTGACAGGTGTCAAATACTATAGCTACGTCACTTAATTATTAAATTCAATTAAATTAACTCGCACCAACTTAAACAAATCACTAGACTTAATTAGTGAAATTATTTTTGTAAGGTTTACGCACTGACACAATATTAATATACATATGCAACATAACAAAACATTTATGTAAAGGGTGTTCCAAAAATTAATACAAGATTTGAATTTGCCGCCCTTTGTAATTATTATTTGACAGATGACTGGTGTCAAATACTATAGTTACGTCACTTAATTATAAAATTCAATTAAATTAACTCGCACCAACTTAAACAAATCACTAGACTTAATAACTGAAATTATTTTTGTAAGGTTTAAAGGGTGTCCCAAAATTAACGCAAGATTTGAATTTGCCGCC
>NW_017096271.1:0-4161 GCF_001412225.1 Nicrophorus vespilloides | reverse complement strand
TACGCATTGACACAATATTAATATACATATGCAACATAACAAAACATTTATGTAAAGGGTGTCCCAAAATTAATGCAAGATTTGAATTTGCCGCCCTCTGTAATTATTATTTGACAGATGACAGGTGTCAAATACTATAGCTACGTCACTTAATTATTAAATTCAATTAAATTAACTCGCACAACTTAAACAAATCACTAGACTTAATTAGTGAAATTATTTTTGTAAGGTTTACGCAAGGTGTCAAATACTATAGCTAATTACTTAATTATTAAATTCAATTAAATTAACTTGCACCAACTTAAACAAATCACTAGACTTAATTAGTGAAATTATTTTTGTAAGGTTTACGCATTATCACAATATTAATATACATATGCAATATAACAAAACATTTATATAAAGGGTGTCCCAAAATTAATGCAAGATTTGAATTTGCCGCCCTCTGTAATTATTATTTGACAGATGACAGGTGTCAAATACTATAGCTACGTCACTTAATTATTAAATTCAATTAAATTAACTCGCATCAACTTAAACAAATCACTTGACTGAATTAGTGAAATTATTTTTGTAAGGTTTACGCATTGGCACAATATTAATATACATATGCAATATAACAAAACATTTATGTAAAGGGTGTCCCAAAATTAACGCAAGATTTGAATTTGCCGCCCTCTGTAATTATTATTTGACAGATGACAGATGTCAAATACTATAGTTACGTCATTTAATTATTAAATTCAATTAAATTAACTCGCACCAACTTAAACAAATCACTAGACTTAATTAGTGAAATTATTTTTGTAAGGTTTACGCATTGACACAATATTAATATACATAACAAACATAAACATTTATGTAAAGGGTGTCCCAAAATTAACGCAAGATTTGAATTTGCCGCTCTGTCAGATTGTTTTTTTTTTTGGGTTTCCAACAGTACTGCACAAATGGCGTCAAATTCAAATCTTCCGTTAATTTTGGGACATTCTTTATTTGTTAAACTTCTCCAAATTCAAATTGTTTCGTTGCAAAACCGAAATCATTGAAAAGCGACAATTGAATGCGAGTTCTTCATATTATATAGGGCTTCCCAAAATTAACGTAACATTTGAATTTGCCGCCCTGTCAAATTGTTTTTTTTTTTGGGTTTCCAATAGTACAGCACATATGGCGGCAAATTCAAATCTTGCGTTAATTTTGGGACACCCTTTATTTGTTAAACTTCTCCAAATTCAAATTGTTTAACTGCAAAACCGAAATCATTGACAATTGAATGCGAGTTCTTTATATTATAGGGCAGTAGTTAGTCCATTGTTTAGGGAGGATGAAAATAGGAAACAAAAGCAGCGCCCTTTGATATTTATTATTATTGTTGTTGTGTCATGGTGGAATGGGTGCAGTCGTAGCCAACTGTGTTTCTGCTCTCTTTCTCTTTGTACGATGAACCAACCACTTCAAAGAGCGCAAACGATATTGAATCGATGATAATATAAATGCGTTCTGCAGTTTATGAACTTAAAGGTCGGTCGGACTAATTACATTCTGTTGCGAGACCGTTTCGATGTTCCATTCCATTCCGTACCGTTTGAAGCGATTCTGCGGTTAAGCAATCAAAGTTTTATCGTTTCAAATTTGATTACTAGTTTCTTTTTTTGTCCTTTGTAAACGCAAAACATATTTTCGACTCTTTGAAGAACCAGTAAATGTTTTATTACAAAATTCCTGAAGCTTTTATTAAATTATCTAAGAATAAAGACGGCTTAGAAATAACATAAATTAAGATTATTAAATTCCTGCAATTATTTTATACAATTTCAATGTGAAATAACTAAATTTGTAATAATACATCTGAAATACAATTGGAGTAGAATTTATTGATTACGTTGAAACATGTAATTCGAGCGATTTATTGGATACAATTTCAATGTTTAAAATTTGTTAATTGAAAGTAAATAAGTCAATTTTAATTAATCAATTAATTAATATTTCTACAAAAAAAAAAGCACACAGAATCAAATAATTCATAAAATATAAGAGGAATTTGTTAGAAATGCGCGGAATTCGCAATTATTAAACGTTTCTTCGCGAAGAGAGTGAAAAAAATGCGTTCGTTTCGAGAAAGCGGATAAAACTTTTCCGGGACAAAGTTTCCCTTTAACTACGATAAAAATGTCTTAAATTATTCCTTCTTAAAATCTCTATTTTCTTTTCGTTATTTCAAATACAACGAAATGAAATTTAGTAATATTTATGTAATATTAACAAAAAATAATAATAATATAAAAATAAAAGTTCGTACCATGAGAGAGGAGAGTCGTGAAGTCCGATTCATTTAAGAAAATCCCATCCGGAAACAATAAAAACAATTGAAATCACCAAGGAAATAAAATGTGTAAACGCACTGAGGGGGGGGGAGATGAAACAAGAAAACAGAAATGATAATAATCGCACTGTTGTTTGTTTCAAATTTTATTTAGTTGGCGAGGCTGAAATGTTTCTAATTTGTTTTATTAAAAAAACAAACATATAAAAACAATTGATTGTCTGTGACAACGGTAACGATAACAATAACAATGAAACGTCAAACGCGAAAGTTTTTGGAGCGCCGACGGCGTGGCGTGCATTCCCCGATGCGAGCGTCGGGACGGACGTCTACGCGTCGTTTCAAGCTGGAGGCGTCGCGAGCGTCGTACGCGTCTCTCCGGAAAGCAGTTTCGATACTCGGGCGAAACGATCCGACGTCGCGTCCTGCGCGCCCTGCCCTTCCTGCCGCTCCACCGCTACAACCAACGATCGATCAGGGACGGCTGCGGCAGGCGGCAGCGGCGGTGGCGTTGGTACAGACCGAATTGTGGGAATGTTTTCATTAAAAATATAGATGCACCCATCTCCGCAGAGAAAACGAACAAAAAAAAAACAACAGAAACAATAGCGCAACGATGGAATATTAAGGGATGAAAACATTCAACAATTTCCACTTTCAATTTCGTTAGATTTGGCAACATCACCAAAAACAAAACACTGCCGAAATATGGCTGCCCTTAATGGATGTAAGTCATTAGAGGGGGACCCTTCTCTATCTCTCTCTCTCTCACACACTCTATCTCTATCCTTAGGTTCAGCTACGTAATGCCATTATAACCAATGTTTATGTGGAGGAATAATGGGACCGAGTTTAGGTTTAAATTTTCAGTTTTCCCACATTTTTCATAAAACCCAACGAATATTAAGCTGTTTAATAGAGAATCGGATTAGCGGATGCGGCGACAAGGGATTCAGCTAACAACAATTCATGCCCTTACATTAATCAGGAAACAACTAAAGTTCTAGCACTTTAGGTATTACTAGTAAAACAATCATACATAACAGTCTTATAAATTAGTCAATTAAAATGAATTATAGGTTAGGTTCAGTTAGGTTATAATGAATTGATTTATGTAAGTTTGATTCTATTGAATTTATAATTATGTTTGTTTCATTTATTTCTAAACATTTATATTTTAGGTTAAATTAATTTAGGTTATGTTGAGTTAGTTCAAATGACCTGAAAATCTAGGTTGTGCTCAAAAACACTTTGTACAAAATCTTATAAACTAACCAATGACAATTACATACAAAACATTTTAGGTTAAATTAGTTTAGGTTATGTTAAGTTTCATTACATTAAGGTTAGATTACATAATACAATTTTCAAATTAATAATTATAAAATTACAAAAAAAAATTCTTCGTGATTACAACTGAATGCGCATTGAATAATCGCAGTTTTCGAACTGTTTGAACTATTAAAATTAAAATTATGTTTGCTTCATTTATTTCTAAACATTTATATTTTAGGTTAAATTAAGTTAGGTTATGTTGAGTTAGTTCAAACGAACTGAAAATCTAGGTTGTACTCAAAAACACTTTGTACAAAATCTTATAAACTAACCAATGACAATGACATACAAAACATTTTAGGTTAAATTAGTTTAGGTTATGTTAAGTTTCATTATATTAGGGTTAGATTACATAATACAATTTTCAAATTAATAATTATAAAATTACAAAAAAAAATTCTTCATGATTACAACTGAATGCACATTGAATAATCGCAGTTTTCGAACTGTTTGAACTATTAAAATTATGTTTGCTTCATTTATTTCTAAACATTTATATT
>NW_017096270.1:0-24503 GCF_001412225.1 Nicrophorus vespilloides | reverse complement strand
CAATTATCCGGACTGTACGAGGCAATAGTTTGAAATCATTGGATAACACGAATACTAATTTTCCAATAAAACGATTGTTTAGTGATTGGTCCGGTCTTCCAGTTGGTTTGGGTGCATAGCTTTTCACACCCAATCCTCCATGGACACACACGGTAATCCTCTTTTAACGATCCAAACTCCAACAGCAAAACAGCATACATTCATTATTCAATTACTTCACAATTCGAATTTAAATACAATTTAATGCAATCCTTACAGATCATCATTTCGATCAGAGATAATTGTAGTTACAAAACGAGAATTTCTCAATTTCTCATATTTTTTTATCACAACTTTATAATAATCTTTTAATCTGCTAAAATCAACAAAATCTGCTAAATTACAAAGAAATTACTCAACAAATTGTCGTAGATAATTCCATGTTATTAAATCTAAGTTTTTAAGTTATATTTCTGTTCTATTTTTTTTTTAATGAAAGTTGTATATTAATAATAATTAGTGAAACTTACTCCAATTTCGATTTTTTTTTGTTTTAATTTTAATTTAAAGACATAAATGTACAAAAAGAAATGGTACAATTTCTGAAAATACTTGAGTTTTAATTCTAGTGGAACGAATGTTAATTAACAACGATTATTTTCTAGAATTTAAAATAACAATTAAGAAAACATTAAACAAATATTTAGTAAATTCAAAACACTGCAAATATTTGTTATAA
This sequence comes from Nicrophorus vespilloides, assembly GCF_001412225.1. Lineage (NCBI taxonomy): Eukaryota > Metazoa > Arthropoda > Insecta > Coleoptera > Silphidae > Nicrophorus > Nicrophorus vespilloides. Next base: position 23,785 of record NW_017096270.1, on the reverse strand, counting down.
TCTTCAAAATTGCATAAAACTGAACGAAAAAATTGCCATTATTGATACTAATCAATATGTTTTTGGTATGCATTTTGTTCTTTGATTAGTCCGGGATAACCAATTATCCGGACTGTACGAGACATTGTTTGAAATCATTGGATAACACGAATACTAATTTTCCAATAAAACGATTATTTAGTGATGAATTTCTTTGTTTCAGTAACAAATTTACAATAGTTTCAAACTGTTTCGTGAATCATTACATTACATTAGTTCCGTATATTTTTGGTATACATTTTGTACTTCGATTAGTCCGGGATAACCAATTATCCGGACTGTACGAGGTATTGTTTAAAATCATTAGATAACAAATACTAATTTTTGCAACAAAACGATTATTTAGTGATGAATTTCTTTGTTTCGGTAACAAATTTACAATAATTTCAAACTGTTTCGTGAATCATTAGTTAGTTCGTATATTTTTGGTATGTATTTTGTTCTTCAATTAGTCCGGGATAACCAATTATCCGGACTGTACGAGGCAATCTTTTAAATCATTGGATAACACGAATACTAATTTTCCAATAAAACGATTATTTAATGATGAATTTCTTTGTTTCAGTAACAAATTTACAATAGTTTCAAACTGTTTCGTGAATCATTACATTAAATTAGTTCCGTATATTTTTGGTATTCATTTTGTTCTTCGATTAGTCCGAAATAACCAATTATCCGGACTGTACGAGGCTTTATTTGAAATCATTGGATAACACGAATACTAATTTTCCAATAAAACGATTGTTTAGTGATGAATTTCTTTGTTTCAGTAACAAATTTACAATAATTTCAAACTGTTTCGTGAATCATTACATTAGTTCCGTATATTTTTGGTATGCATTTTGTTCTTCGATTAGTCCGGGATAACCAATTATCCGGACTGTACGAGGCATTGTTTGAAATCATTGGATAACACGAATACTAATTTTTCAATAAAACGATTGTTTAGTGATGACTTTCTTTATTTCAGTAACAAATTTACAATAATTTCAAACTGTTTCATGAATCATTACATTACATTAGTATATTTTTGGTATGCATTTTGTTCTTCAATTAGTCCGGGATAACCAATAATCCGGACTGTACGAGGCATTGTTTGAAATCATTGGATGAATACTATTTTTCCAATAAAACGATTATTTAGTGATGAATTTCTTTGTTTCAGTAACAAATTTACAATAATTTCAAACTGTTTCGTGAATCATTACATTACATTAGTTCCGTATATTTTTGGTATTCATTTTGTTCTTCAATTAGTCCGGGATAACCAATTATCCGGACTGTACGAGGCAATGTTTGAAATCATTGGACAACACGAATACTAATTTTACAACAAAACGATTAGTTAGTGATGAATTTCTTTGTTTCAGTAACAAATTTACAATAATTTCAAACTGTTTCGTGAATCATTACATTAGTTCCGTATATTTTTGGTATTCATTTTGTTCTTTGATTAGTCCGGGATAACCAATTATCCGGACTGTACGAGGCAATGTTTGAAATCATTGGATGAATACTAATTTTCCAATAAAACGATTATTTAGTGATGAATTTCTTTGTTTCAGTAACAAATTTACAATAATTTCAAACTGTTTCGTGAATCATTACAATACATTAGTTCCGTATATTTTTGGTATGCATTTTGTTCTTCGATTAGTCCGGAATAACCAATTATCCGGACTGTACGAGGCAATGTTTGAAATCATTGGATAACACGAATACTAATTTTTCAATAAAACGATTGTTTAGTGATGAATTTCTTTGTTTCAGTAACAAATTTACAATAATTTCAAACAGTTTCCTGAAAGATTACATTAGGTCCGTATATTTCTGGTATTCATTTTGTTCTTCAATTAGTCCGGGATAACTAATTATCCGGACTGAACGAGGCATTGTTTGAAATCATTGGATAACACGAATACTAATTTTGCAATAAAACGATTGTTTAGTGATGAATTTCTTTGTTTCAGTAACAAATTTACAATAATTTCAAACTGTTTCGTGAATCATTACATTACATTAGTTCCGTATATTTTTGGTATTCATTTTGTTCTTCAATTAGTCCGGGGTAACCAATTATCCGGACTGTACGAGGCAATGTTTGAAATCATTGGATAACACGAATACTAATTATTCAATAAAACGATTATTTAGTGATGAATTTCTTTGTTTCAGTAACAAATTTACAATAATTTCAAACTGTTTCATGAATCATTACATTAGTTCCGTATATTTTTGGTATGTATTTTGTTCTTCGATTAGTCCGGGATAACCAATTATCCGGACTGTACGAGGCAATGTTTGAAATCATTGGATAACACGAATACTAATTTTCCAATAAAACGATTGTTTAGTGATTGGTCCGGTCTTCCAGTTGGTTTGGGTGCATAGCTTTTCACACCCAATCCTCCATGGACACATACGGTAATCCTCTTTTAACGATCCAAACTCCAACAGCAAAGCAGCATACATACATTCATTATTCAATTACTTCACAATTCGAATTTAAATACAATTTAATGCAATCCTTACAGATCATCATTTCGATCAGAGATAATTGTAGTTACAAAACGAGAATTTCTCAATTTCTCATATTTTTTTATCACAACTTTATAATAATCTTTTAATCTGCTAAAGTCAACAAAATCTGCTAAATTACAAAGAAATTACTCAACAAATTGTCATAGATAATTCCATGTTATTAAATCTAAGTCTTTAAGTTATATTTTTGTTCTTTTTTTTAATGAAAGTTGTATATTAATAATAATTAGTCCAATTTTGATTTTTTTTTGTTTTCATTTTAATTTGAAGACATAAATGTACAAAAAGAAATGGTAAAATTTCAGAAAATACTTGAGTTTTAATTCTAGTGAAACGAATGTTAATTAACAACAATTATTTTCTAGAATTTAAAACAAACCATTTAAAAATATGCAAATTTTTGTTAGAATCTTAAAAATTGCACAAAACTGAACAAAAAATTGCCATTATTGATACTAATTATTAGTTCCGTATATTTTTGGTTTTGTTCTTCAATTAGTCCGGGATAACCAATTATCCGGACTGTACGAGGCATTGTTTGAAATCATTGGATATCAAATACTAATTATTGCAACAAAACGATTTTTTAGTGATGAATTTCTTTGTTTCAATAACAAATTTACAATAGTTTCAAACTGTTTTGTGAATCATTGCATTACATTAATTCCGTATATTTTTGGTATTCATTTTGTTCTTCAATTAGTCCAGGATAACCAATTATCCGAACTTTGGTATTCATTTTGTTCTTCGATTAGTCCGGGATAACCAATTATCCGGACTGTACGAGGCATTGTTTGAAATCATTGGATAACAAATATTAATTTTTGCAACAAAACGATTATTTAGTGATGAATTTCTTTGTTTCAGTAACAAATTTACAATAATTTCAAACTGTTTCGTGAATTACATTAGAAAATATTGAATCTGCGTTACGCCATATCGGTTTTTTTTATATAATATCGTACAGCTCCAATAAATCACGGACGAGTGATTTAGGGCCCCGTGGAGGCACATTATGTAACCAAAGACGCGACGGTTCGTGCGGAAAACACGGATTTCCAAACTCCAGTTTTCGGGATGCAATTCCATCCATCCATCCAACGGATCGATTTCCAATAGATTCTATTTCACATCAACACACTTTTTCCTATTGCGATTTCATACGTATTCTGTATGAAGTAGGCGTACCGAGACTCTGATTACATGAAACCAACAAAATCCGTGTGGAAGCGCAATCCCTGCTCGCTCCACTTAAATTCAAACACAAATACATATTCAAACACAAATCAAATACATTTTTTTTTATCCAAATTGAAATTCGTTAATAATAACTATTTCTTTTGACCTACAACTCTGCGTATGACCTCAAATTTTGTATTGTTTTGCGTTTAAAGATTTTGGTTAAACTTTGCAGCCTCATTTTCTTAAATCCTTGACTGCGCGACGAGCGTTTCCTCAAGGTGATAACGAAGCAATTACTGTACACATCGATAACATTCAAGTCACATACCTATTCTTTGGATTTACCATGCACTTTCATTACTCATATTATCGTGTTTACGTTTACACGAAACTTAAGATTTTGTTGAAGAAAATCTAGATTATAGCAATAATAATGTAAATGAATCATTTGATCAAATATACTAATTGATATACGACTAGAATTCACGTTACGTTTTTTGCTTCCAGATTTGCGCGGAAGTCTGATTCTAAGCCGCAACCACAAAATCCGTGCAAATATATGTTAATGCGATGATTTGAAAGTGACTTTCTTTCTATTAGTTTTGATTGTGAATGGTCCCACAAAACAGAAATAGCAAGGGTTTAACTAGAAAGTAATTGAAGAGTCGAACAGTTAATAACGAAGAAAGGATTTGTTCAATTATAGTCTTATGTTGTAAACCATAAAGATTAATTATATACTTTAATAACTAAGAAACTCCTTGTAAAAGTTAAACAATTTGGATGGGTGACCCAAAATAATATGATTTATTTTTAACATAAGTGAAAACCTTTCAATATTAATTCTATTCAAAACAAATAAGAAAAAAATTTCATATTTATTATGTTTCATGAGATTTTTTGTAGTAATTTAGAAAAGTTAATAAACGCAATGTAAGGATTTTATAGTTAACTAAACTATTCATATAAAATTAATGTTATAAATTTAAGTTAAACAATTTGGAAAGGTGACAGAATTAGATTTTTCTTAATCTTCATAATAGTACTTTTGAAACTACAATTTCTCTCTTAATGAAGCAAATAAAAGATTTTTTGGTTGTTTTCCAAATGTTTGAAAAAAACCTTCTAATTAATTATTGTTATATGTATTTAGATTCTAAAAAGTTAACTAAATTTAACTAGATAAAAATAATTTGCTTGATATTTTGATCAGCAATAAAAGTAAATTTATATGACAAATTTTCGATAAAAGTTTATAAATAATCGTTATAAACTGACTGAATGCATTTAATCTTTATTCTTTAATAGATAAATGACTTAAAATGTTTTAATAATAGTAGATTCATGATAATTTACAATTTTTCTTAAAGGAATTAAGAAAATGATTGATCTTGTCTTTCTCTTGTCATTCATATGTCATCTGCACACTTTGTAGTCTTGTTTTCCTTCTTTTTTTAGTCTTCAAGTGGAGACTAATAGGGCTGTAATGGCGGAAGTTGCTCGTTGATAAAAGGATACCTTCTTAGAAGACGCCGGATGTAGGTAATACGCACTTAAGCAAACAAAGAAAGAATATTACTTGGGAAATATTTGCTCACTTATACAGAGAGAGGAATGCCACAAGCAGGGATCATCTTAAATTACCGAGAATTAGCTACGTTTTACATTTTGCTGCACTAAGATTTCATTTCATTTGGAAAATATAAAACATTGAAAACTTTACAATTATTCTATCTAATGCTTATAATATTGATAACAGTGTAGTAAATTTGGATTAGATCATTAAAAAACTTTTGAGAAATTGTAAGTAGAAATCAATGTTTTCTAATTATTATTACAAAACCAAATATGAATATGAAATGTGCGCTTAAAACAGAAATCATAATCGGTTTGGTTGACCACAGGATGTAAGCAAATCGGTTTACTACAATGCGTTGCATAACCATTGCATTATCTTGAGTAATCCGTGTAATTCACGTGTAACAGCCAGGAATGGAAGTTGAATTCTTCATGGGAAAGTCGTCGATCGGTGGTGAAAACTCGATAATCCTTATGATTATGCTCTGAAAACTGTGTCCAATTTAATTCCATTTAATTCATTGTATATATAATATTCTCTTAATAAAAATCAGCGTTACTTGCAGCTTTGTTTTTACTGTTTCTCGTGACTAATCGGGCGGGGAAAAACAAGGATAAAAATGGAACAACAACAACTTTCTTTGCGCGACCTTTTTTGGGAAAATGTCCTCCAACTATTTCACTTTCGCTGTCATTGAATCTCTATGTTGTTTTTTTATTTGGATGCAGTTAATATTGTATACATTCATTATTTAGTAAATTTTAATTACATAATAAATATCGCCGAAAAGAATGACTTTGAATTCAATTAGTGAGACATTAATTGCTCTCATTTTCTTTAATTATACCTAATGAATATATAATGTCTAATTAAGATTGGTTGGTCTGATATGGGTATTTAAAGACAAAGCAGGTGGTTAGGTTTAAATGTTCATGTTGAACGTTATAAAAGTTAATTAGATAATTATATATCTATTTTTATTTCACAATTTTACAATTTTCCGATATTTAAATGAAAATGTTTCCAGAATATCCCGATCTACGACTATTTAGTTCATTTGTTTCCAGAGCAATAAATCAACATACATGATTTATTTGCTAATAATTACTTAATGTAATTGATTTCCCAAACGAGTTTCCATGGTATCACGTACATTCATAACAAATATATTGATGATGTTTTTTTTGTATTTGGACATAAGATGAAGACTATATAATAAACGCGATCAATGTTTGATGATATTTTTTTGTATTACGACTTAAAATGTGATCTTTATAATAAACACGAACAATGTTTGATGATGTTCTTTTGCATTTCGACTTAAGATGAGGACTATATAATAAACACGATCCATGTTTGATGATGTTTTCTGCATTACGACTTAAGATGAGGACTATATAATAACACGATCAATGTTTGATGATGTTCTTTTGTATTTTGATTTAAGATGAGGACTATATAGTAAAAATCAATGTTTGATGATTTCGACTTAATGTTTGATGATGTTTTTTGTATTTGGACTTAAGATGAGGTCTATATAATAAACACGATCAATGTTTGATGATTTCGACTTAATGTTTGATGATGTTCCTTTATATTTCGACTTAAGATGAGGACTATATACTAAATACGATCAATGTTTGATGATTTCAATTTCGACTTAATGTTTGATGATGTTTTTTGTATTTGGACTTAAGACGAGGACTATATAATAAACGCGATCAATCTTTGACTATATATTATGACTATATATCATGACTATATATCATGATGTTCTTTTGCATTTTGACTTAAGATGAAGACTATATAATAAACACGATCAATGTTTGATGATGCTTTTTTTTGTATTTCGACTTAAGATAAGGACGATCAATGTTTGTTGATGTTCTTTTGTATTACGACTTAAGATGAGGACTAAATAATAAACGAGATCAATGTTTGATGATGTTCCTTTGCATTTGGACTTAAAATGAGGACTATATACTAAACACGATCAATGTTTGATGATTTTAATTTCGACTTAATGTTTGATAATGTTTTTTGTATTTGGACTTAAGATGAGGACTATATAATAAACACGATCAATGTTTGATGATTTCGACTTAATGTTTGATGATGTTCCTTTGTATTTGGACTTAAAATGAGGACTATATAATAAACACGATCAATGTTTGATGATTTCGATTTCAACTTAATGTCTGATGATGTTTTTTGTATTTGGACTTAAGATGAGGACTATATAATAAACGCGATCAATCTTTGACTATATATAATGATGCTCTTTTGCATTTCGACTTAAGATGAAGACTATATAATAAATACAATCAATGTTTGATGATGTTCCTTTGTATTTCGACTTAAAATGAGGGTTATATAATAAACACGATCGATGTTTGAGGATTTCGATTTCGACTTTAGATGAGGACTATATAATACACGATCAATATTTGATGAAGTCATGATGTTGTTTAGTATTTCGACTTAAGATGAGGACTATATAACAAACACGATCAATGTTTGATGATGTTCTTTTGTATTTCACCTTAAAATGAGGACTATATAATAAACACGATCAATGTTTGTATTTCGACTTAAAATGAGGATTATATAATAAACACAATCAATGTTCGATGATTTCGATTTCGACTTTAGATGAGGACTATATACGATCAATGTTTGATAATGTTCTTTTGTATTTCACCTTAAAATGAGGACTATATAATAAACACGATCAATGTTTGATGATGATAATGATACGACTTACGACTTACGGCTTATCGACTTAAGACAACGTCTATATAATATATTTATAGGTAAAGTCTATGGTATTACTGTATATCATTTTATGAGTCGTTTCTATGCGAGCAACAGCGAGTCGTTAACACACTTGACGCACGAAATATTGTTTTCTGTAGACGGTAATGAGTTACGTAAATGCATGTTTGGAGAACACAAAGTGTAGCTAAATATTTAAATAATGATTATTCCTCACTTATGCGACAGTTATTTTTCTTTTGTTTGTTTACTGTTTCTCTGGTTGAGTGACACCGCTGATAGCATTACAGACATTACAGGAATTAACGTGAAAAAAAAAACTTAATATCAATTGCATAAATAGTATAAATTTGCTCAATTTTAAATCAGTGTGTCTCAAACTTTATTGCGATCCAATTGCTAAGAGCATTTCACGTTTTTGACAGCTGTCATTTTGCGTATCATTAAGAATGTAACGTTTTTCGTTTTTCTTAATTAGTTAAGATATCTTCAATTTCATCAAATCAAATTTAGCTTGTAGAGATAGAATGTTTCCATTTAGAAAGGATTATCTTTGAAATTTTATGAACTAGTGTGTGAATTAATGAATTATTGAAAGAGTAATTAAATAAATTTATTACTAATTACAAAAGTAGGATAATTGGTTAATAAATAAGTTAAATAATAGAAACTTACGAACTAGTTCCGTTCCAAAGGGTTGATCTTAAGTCGAATTTTGTTCGTAAATTGGGGGAATTTACTTACAAATACTTTTCAATGTAGTCATCACAATCACAATTATTTAATAAAAAAAAGACAAAAGAAACAAATGCAACAAAACATCTTCCAAAAATATAATGCTTTTATAATTTTGTTCGTAAGTCCGGGAGTTCGTAAGTCTGTAGTTAAATTATTTTATAATTTGATCTACAGATAACATTTACATTTTTTTCTTAAATTTTATGTGGAAGACTAAATGAATATTGGTTTTTTACTTCTGCTATATTGTTGGAATTGTGTGGAATTTAGTGATTATTACTAATTTCATGTAGTATTAAATTTGCAGATATACTTATTAAGTTGTGAGAGAAAATGCGTAATAAGCTTACATTCCGAAGGGGAATCGTTATTAGAAATCTCTGATTGAGATGATGATTATTACGCTAATGGATTAGGTAATGAGGTGTACGATTAATGTAGCTTATCAAGAGACTCAGTTGTAGAACATAAGGTGAGAGAGTTGATGGAAAAGGCTTTAAGGAGAAGGCGTATAGAGGCGCGTGTCGTGAGGCAGTAGAAAGTTAGATCAATTCTGGGTGGATCAAGCGGTCGTGTGGGTGTAGTCAGGGGGTGTGGTGGTGGTGGGTTCCGTGTGGAAATTGGGGGCCCTCGGGTCCTGCCCGTGCTTAGGGTAGAGCTTAGGTAGTTTCTACCCGGACCAGCGGGATTAGGAGAGCAGAAGGGCTCGGAGGATTGGCGACCACCTGTTGGTGATGGCTTCCAGTCGCCCGAAGAATTAGTGCGGATCGTTACGCCTCGGTTAGCAACATACATCCTCTCGATCCGAACGAAGCAACCTAGGTGGGAAAAACGGCAAGAGCGGAACGCGTACGTACGTGCATCCAACGTGCTCAGGACACTTTTTCCCGAACGATTTAAACTCGGTGCGCTCGTCGAGGCGAGCTAGTCGAGCTGTGTCCGTGGCGCAGGTAGTTTCTATACAATCGTGTTTTGCTTGGCGAGAGAGGAGGCTCAGGTAAACCAGAGACATTCATAAACACAATAAAAGAGAGAGAGAGAACAGACTGTGTGTTCGGTGGTGCTACTCCACTCCAGTGAAAATCTCATCCATCGATCATCATCATTCAAAAACCACTTGATGATCAATTGTTGATCGTGCTCTGTGTTGATCCCATGTGATTTGTGCTTCTTCTGCAAAGTGCGCGAGTCTCGTATTGGAATTGGGACCGGAGAGCGCGTTACCACTTCTTTACCGAGAGCAACAGCGTGCACTACTTCCAAGTTAGTATCATTTCATGTTTGTTGGTGTTTGCTTGAATTGCAGCGCTCATTCAAGCTATCATCACATTGCATTGCACGTGCATTGTCATGCAATCTTTCGAAAATTGCCATTGTCTTTATCTTTCGGGACACCGGCTTCGATGGAATGCGGACCGACGATGACTAATACCACCGCATTGCCATTAATCACGAAACGAGCGCGCTTAGCATACATTATTATCATCGTTCGGATTGGCTTTACCTCATCCAAACTTTCTCCTGCATCCTCATCCAACTGTTCCATCTAATCGGACCTTCAATTCAAAGACGAAAACCATTCTCAACCATTCTCATATTCAAATATATCCAACTGTTGATTCTTAACTTATTTAATGAATAAGATACACAGTTTTATGAATATTATTTATTTACAATTACTTAAAATTAACAAAAGTATAACTCTCTACCTTTTGATTATTTCCATAAATCATGCATTTGTTTTGTTGTTTATCATAAATTATAATTATATAAGAAAAACAAACAACACTTGCAAGAAATCCAACGCACTCATATGCATATTATTTCAAATTATCAATATATGTTTGTATCTAGAAGGCTTAATTTATACAACAAATTGAAAGTAGTTATTTGTTAACAATTGAAATACCTAAAACTGTCTATTTATGTTATCAAAACTTATTGATTATTGTTGCTAAGTGTTTTATTTTTTTCAAAGAATATTATCATTGAAAGTCTATAATAATTTCTATAGTAATTTTACTAAAAAATTTCAATAATTGTTAATGATTAATATATAAGCAAACACGTTTTGAGTAATGAAGATACGCTTCATAAATGGAAACAATTGGTTAAAATTAAGTTTATGGACCATAAATAATCAAATACTCCATGGTCTACACTGATTATAAGAATTACGTCATGTTAATTATCACAATTAACATTTATTTAATTATTTAATTTAGTATTTTGATGATTAATATAAATTTCTGTAAAAAAAACCTTACGTATAAAATTATTCAATCCTATTGAGACATAATTCTTGTATAATTATTATACGATTTGGTAATATCATTGTATTATATTCCTTTTCGCATAGAAGAAATGCTTATAAATAAAATAGAAATATTTCTATTTATTTCGTTTGAAATAATAAAGTTTACGTTGTGAATCAATGTGTCATAATGTAAATGGAAGAATTACTGTATTTTTATTGAGTTTAAAGTAAATTGTGGTTTTGAAAGACTTTTGCTTGATCATTCCATGAAATTGCACCATTATTATAGATGAAATGGAGTGTGCAGGAAATAGTTCAACAAATTCTATAAAAAAATATCAGTCTTTCATTTAATGGCACAATTTATGTTTTAACATTGTGCGAATTTTATGAGTTTTAATAGGAAATCTGCAAGTTTGAAATCCATGTATGTATTTAGTCGATAAGCAAATAATGATAGTGAAGTCACCTATCCAAGTACAATCCATCAAAGATGATGTTTAACTTTTAAAAAACCTACAGCATTTGGTATGCAATCTATATTCTTAACTTCACTAATAATTTACTAGTATTAGTATTTCATATAGTTAAGTAAAAATGTGTTTGTTTCTAAAATAAACGTAAATATAATAAAAAATTCTGAGCACACGAGTAAAACTAATAAAGAAACTCGAATCACGTATTCCTCTTGTATTTAATAATCAGTATTCCTTGTGAGAAGCGAAAAAAATTGTCGAAGATTTTCGGTTTCTCGAAAGTGATCAAAGAATTTATGATTCATTCGAACAGATTTTGGATTTACAATTTAGGGGAGGACAAAATTCACCTGCTAGATGAAATCTATTTACAGACAGATAACCGTAGTTCCGATTGCATCTCGAAAAAAGAAAGGTCCTCATTTTATACCTGAAGAAACCCTGCGGCTTACACTTAAAACGGACAGACAAAAGGAATATGAATAATACACCCAAATCGACTTCGCATTTTAGTCATAGCAGCTGTTTAGTCATCGCCAAAAAAGCCATGAATACTAACTAATAAAGATAAAAAAAAATGAGCAAGTAATTAAATACGGGGTGTTATTGATTATTCATTCGTTATTTTCGCCTCATTATCTCGTTGGAATATATACATTGATAACAAATTCAAATCATAATTATTTATGGTAAAAAAAAGTATCTCTATACCGATTGTTGTTGCAGTGAACGTTTAATATCTGTTAAGTGGAGTCGGTGTTGGTGGACTGTTGTGCTTTGTTTGTTTCGTTTTAATACACGTAAATGGTTGAATACCAGAGTTGAAAGACCTGGGAAAATCGATAATTCCGCATGAATAATGTAAGTCGCTGCTTGTTGGAAATAGTGGAAAACACACATTATTACGTACTTAAAAATAGACTTGTCCTTTTAACCATTTATAATTGGAGACATCCAATCAATACATTTCTAATTTTGTATTCTATAAGTGTTTTTATATTGACAATATGTTGACGTTTTAGTCTAGCAATCATCGTTCAGTCATTCAATTGATTCATCGTCTAACAAAAGTTTGCTAACTTGGTTGGAAAAAACTAAATTTCCCAACAAATTTTTGAAAACTTGTAGTAAGCAAGTTTCTGTGTACTACTTAACAGTTACCCTCTGATCAGCTTCCAGTTGGATAGCAAATACCACTTTTACCCTGGTAAAGTAAATCTATATCATCACTTTTGTTGCTGATTTTTGTTGCCTTACTTTAACTGTGAGGCAATTTGCACTTTCTGCGCTCCATACCATAAACTGCTCTTTGGTTTCCGGTTTGTACTTATAGAACCAAGATTCATCACCTGTTACTATTTTCCTAAAGGTGCTAGACTCTCCATTTTCTTTCTCGACACAGCCATGGCATTCAAGCCCAGTTCATCACCTACCATTTCCTATGTCATTTTTGGATCTTCATCAAGTTTTGCCTTCACCAGGGCTACATTTGTGTCGTCGGTGAAAGATTTCGGGCGACCATCACAAGATTCGTCCTCAACAGAAAAATTCCAGGTTTGGAATCTTCGAAACCACTTGGAAATGATGCATTCATTCAATATACTTTTTGGCATTTCTGGAAAATTTACATAGGCTTCAATTGACGTCGAAATCCGCAGAGAATGGCAACAATATTTTGCAGTGTTGGTGGTGGAATTTCTACCAACATTACGTCACTAATCTTGCATTTTTTCCTATCCATTCTTACCAATCTTCTTGAAATTTGATATGGAACATCGTTAAACTTTAACAAATTGAGAAACAACATTTGTTTTTTCAGAAACAAATGAATTAATGCCAACTTAGCGAACATTTGTTAAACCTTTTCTTACCATTAGATATATCTTATTATTAGTTAATTATACCTTCAGATCAATACTTTTAATATTGATTAATAAAAAAAAGTATTAAGACAACAATTTTCTAACGTTCCTATAATAATTGTAGATTCACAAACTTTTATTAATTAATAAAACAAAAAACTTGTCTTAAATTGAGAATTTCACAAATTTTTTAAATATTTATTATATTAATATTCAAAAATAGTAATGTTTTATAAAGAAGACATGTTTCACTGCTGAAAGACAAGAGAAAAATATACTTTATTTACTTAAAAATCAATGTGTTTTGTTGACAATTTCTTTAGTATTTCATGCAAATGTTTGTATTTATAAATGTTAATTCGCATTTGAATATGACCGTGAGTGTTTTTGAGAGAAATCAGATGGATTCGCTAAAAACCTTTCATTTTTAAAACTATTTTGAGCCTCGGAAAGTGGTTTGTGGAATTTGGCACGTTGGGTGAGCAAAAAAAATATATGAAATTATGCAATTCGTATCAAACATGTTATTCCACTTTTGATTTTGTATTTCTTGTACTATTTTAGTATTTGTTCAATGATTCAATTAAATTTTGGAAACTACTTTTGTGGTTTATGTAATTTGCATGTGAGGATTTAGTGTTAATTCTTAAATTTTGTGCTGAATGTGAGAAGATTATGATTGTAAAAGTTATAAAATGAAATTGAATGAATTGACGATATTTGTAGGTAAAAATATATAATCTATACAAAAAGGATCAAGTTGATATAATTAAACTTGTTATGTCACCTATGCGACAGTTGTGGTTTAAGTAATAATGTTGAAATGGTTGTGGTTTCTTGATTTCTATAAAAGGAAGACGAAGTATGTAAACATGTAGCTTTGTTATGATCGTAGAAGTACGTATTGATTGTGAGGACATTCGGGGTCGATCCATAATAATATAAAAAGTGTTTCCTTGTGACGAAAGGCCAACTTCCGATAAGTAATTCAGACTTGCGGGGTTACTGGACGAAGCTTGGTGAAGAGGAAACGAAATGCGAAGGTTCCATTGAAATCCGAAGATAAGAGTCATCGAGGAGTGAGGAAGGTCGGACAATTAATGATTACGTTGTTATGAACAGCGGAGGCCAAAAGAGTATGCGTGTCAGAATGCACGAAAAAAAAAACATGCAAGCGTTTGCTCATGGTAAAAGAAACGAAGAATAAAGGTAAAACGACCATCGGTTTTGCGCAAACGCCACACAATTGGGAATTGGGAAATCAAAGACGTTTGCACAACGCTCGCGTTTCCATCGATGCAAACGAACAATAGGATTCTTAAGACTTTTCGCGTTTTGTTGGAAGAAGGTGGAAGGTGGACCGGACTTTGGAATCCGAGCTATTCGATCGAGGTGCGCCTTATGCAACGGGAACTAATGATATTTCACGTGCACAAAGAGCCGTGCAATGGTCACGTGCCGACAGTTGATCTACAATAATCGTGATCGTTTCAAGGCTCAAAGTGAGTCGTACACGAAACGCAATAAAAGAACCGCAGGTCAGCCTTTCTATACCAGCCGGATCAAATAAGACTTTGCAGCGAAGAAGCGGACAGATAACAACAACATCTCGAAATATACAGTTATCTTCTCTCTGTAGTTAAAAGAGAAGCAGGAGAAGAACAAGAAAGAACGCACACAGCCTTTGAATGCATTAATTGTGTATTCGTGTCACGGATAAAAAGATTGCGATTCTTAATTAACCGATTCGCACGTTAATTTGCGAGAGGAGACCTTAGACATGCTTAAATGCTAAACTCAAGTAGCACTTATTAAGGTTAGCTTAGTTTCAATTTGTGTGCCGCTTCTATTTTTGGTCCTACCAAGAACGTGACGCAATGCATATACATTCTTTTCGTCCAATTCTTGACCTACTCCCTCCCTCTATTTCCTCCGAAGGGAAAGTCTTCCAAAAACTAACCACTTCCCTATTCCCACATCTTTAAAAAAATAATCTACAAACTAACAACAGACTTCCTAAGTGAAATCTCCACCTATTATGCCAAACCATTTCCTTCTTGCGGTTTCGAGGGTCTTTTGTCGATGCTTTGTCGATGATTATTTAAGCGTTGAGTGTGTGGATTACAGTAGAAAGTAGCGCTACTGGATTTCCTTGTTCATACCAGATATGACATTTGTAAGCTCTTGAAAAAACAAGAGAAAAGAAAAACAACAAAAAACCAGTATTCTTCATCTTGTTTACTAATTTTTTTCTTCTTTTTAATTTCAACTAAACTATTCGGAGAATCGTTTTACGTAACTCTACAAAAAGCGTTATCTCAATTATTCGCAATATTTCACTTATTTTTACTCTAATTCGTACATGAAAATATTCCAATAATGCAAGAAGATGAATGATTCTAGTAACCTTCTATCTGATCTTTGCACCATTCGAAAGGAAAGGCCAAAAGTTAGGAGTGTCTTCAATGTTTATTTTTAATCCAATGCATTATATAAATAAAGAAAGAAAAAACGACAGCGTTTCTTGCAAGGTTAAACTTGATTCTTCTTAACAACACGTATTCCAAGAACTTTTTTTTATTATGTATATAAACGTGTAATTCAAGAAATACAGTACTTTGTTTACCGCTGCAACAGCAGAAGAGATCCGGCTTAATAACAATAACTTAATTACCATTAACACTACACAAATTATTCGCAAAAAAAAAACTATTTTTTCAATCATCATGTAAATTATTCTGAATTGGAAAAATGTGTAGATGAAAACTATAATTCACTCGAATTATCTTTCACTTCTGACATCAAATTGTAAAGATTATCGTAGTAATTCGTGGGTTTCACAAACGACCAAAGTTTATTATTCGATTATTGGGATAATGATGACGAATGAAAGGCATTTCTTTCTTGCAGCGATTGATGTCGACCGTATGTTGGAGCGAATTGAAAGTGCTGTTGTGTCCAAGCATTATTATTATAATTATTGTTAATATAGTGTATTAACGAACTAGAGACATCCAAGGCGTCTCTACTGTGATCCCAATGCGATGCACTTTAATATAAACAAAGGGGACAGAGCGTAAACATTCCCATCAATACTTCTATAACTTTACTCCGAACTCAAGTCCTTATTATAAACACATAATGATCGTTACACGTACAATCGATCATCTTTTTCATATAAAGAAATGCATAGGATTTTGTCCCGGTCTTATAATAAACAAAACCACCAAGGCCGAATCCCGTGTGAACGCTTAATCATCAATGTATACAAACGCTACTCCAAATCACAACTCCCATACTGTATTAATAAGAATTAACTTTGTAAGTAGAATAAGTATTTAGAATCAGTGTCAGTAAAATGTTAATATGATGAGCATAGTCTCAGCAGAACCTTTAAGAACAAGCATAGTCTTATAAGAATCTTAATATGATGAGCATAGACTCAGTAGAACATTTAAGGATAAGCCTACTATAAATCACAAGACTGATAGAGCCTCCTTAAAACCTTTGAGGACAAGCATAGTTTTATAAGAATATTAATATGATGAGCATATTCTCATTAGAACCTTTGAGGACAAACATAGTCTTATAAGAATCTTAATATGATGAGCATAGTCTCAGATAAATCTTAAATCAACCAAATAACGAATAAATTTGAGTAAAACCAAACGAATTTCATTAAATTCCCAACTATTGAGACTCCAAAACGACAATACCGGACAATATTCCACAGTGTCCAGAATTACAGCCCTTGGGACACGACAGTGCGAAAAACGAAAAGACTATGTTTCTATGAACGAAAATGTAATTACCAATATTATTTTTTGGGAACGTTATCAATGCAACTGATAGCGAATACATCTCTGTCACTATTTACACTCTGATAAGATTGGCTTCGACATTATTTTGGAGATCAGCGAAAAAAATAATATTAATAATAACGTTCGGTCAACGTCAGCATTGAAATGTTGTGGTAAATGGAAAGGCATATGCTTTGAAACCTGTTGTTTATTTTCCTTTTTTAAATATGTAATGTGTATGCATGAGTCACCCAGCTTTGTCTCTCGTTCTCCGTTTGCATGTATCGATTCACCGATGTTGGGTACATACATACATGCACACACAAAATGTGTGTTTTGTATTACGTAAAAAGAGGTAAATTTCCCGGTGAAATAAAAAATATACAACACGCACCTCGAGGAATAACGAGAAACGTAACGTGTTTTCATCTTTAATTTACAAAACATGTAGTCAATATGAAATATAGCACAATCGCTTTTTTTTATAAATCGTGTATTGTATGCATAATTTACTGTTATTAAACTGTGAACACATTTGTTGCAAACAAATGTAGATGGAATTCTTTTAAACATCAACTTTGAGATAATCTTTCTATAAATAAACTTTTCATTGTATAATAACATAAACTATGAACAAACTATATAGATGGAAGTTTTTCAAACGTTACATCATTGGAGATAATCATTGTTCTGACGATTTATTACAGACTAGAGATTAAAAACTACATAGCTTTTAATTTTATGGAAATTAATCTTTTCATTAGTAATTTCTTAGAAATATATTTTAAACAAATAAAAATCTTACATAACGAATCTTTAATTAACTGACGATAATCTAAGATTAATGATTCTGCTTTGTTTCACTATAAAATTATATAAAAAAGTAAAGTTTAAGAAAATTTCAAATAAATTTTCCATCGTTCACTTTTACTACTTACAAAATGTCAACTACTTTTTTTTGGAAAGTATTAACTAATAATAGATTTGTAAATGATATGGGACAAAATAAACCAACAAAGACATAAAAAAAAGTAGAAATTTTACTTCTTTCGTCGCGAACAATAAAGTCTATTAGACGAAACAAATTTTTACTTTCCACGGCGTAAATAAACATCGCTACGTACGAAAATAATGTTAATGCAGCAGATACAAATAGAAAGTTTTCTATTTAATGGTATTATCATCTGGCGTATTAAAAAAAAGAGAACATTTTAAATATTCATTAGAAAATTAATGAAAGAAATCAATAAGTTCAAAAGTATATAAAGAAATTAGTGATGAAATTTTAAACATTAATTGTTTATTGTTCTGCAAACAAATACATTTTTTTCTTAATTAAACAGGAATTTGGTAAATATTTAACAATTTTATCAAAACAAATTATCATTTAATAATTTGTAAAAATAAAAGTTTTTATTGAATGTTTCTGTAAGGAATCAAAGAACTGTTAAGGTCATTGACTAGATCTATCTCTCGAGGATACTAATTAATTACTCGACACGTTCTGCGATTGCGCAACTTCAGTGTTAAAGTCTTTGGATAGGAAAAAGAGAGAATTGATGATTTCTGTTGTTGGAAACGTTCATATTTGGTTTGCCAAAAAAGATTAAAGTAAACCAATAAAATTGGATTTGGGTTGTCTCCAAGAAACCTCGTTCGTGAAACCATGAATCAAAACAAAACTTGTCCCTATTTGTTTTTACGTACATTATTTCCAATAGAAGAAATAAACTAAGAACATTCGTGATCGCTAAAGGAAATAAGTTTAAAAATAAGGTCGTTGACTACATCTGTCTCCGGTGATTAAATTACGCAAGAGAAAATTAGTCCGCTTATGAGCATTGAGGAAGGAAACGCGCAGATTATTCAACCTAAATAAATAAATAACAAGTCGATGGAATATGGACTGCGGCCAAAACCAAAAAATTCGACCTCTCTGACAAAATCATCATAATTTTCGCATGTGTATGAAAATACAGATTTTTTTTTATTTATTTATTATTTCCTGTTTTATGTGTTATTGAAAGCATTACTCATATAGCATATTTACGTGTTCGTTCGTTTTCGGAGCCAACGAAAACTGGAATTTTGGCGCACCGCGATAAATTATACCTACAACGTGTGATTTATTAACTCGTAAAAAAAAATGTATGTATGCTAATGAATGGAACGAAAATAACATATTTTCCACTTATTTTTTCACCTTTTGACCGAACGTTTAATACTAATTGTCGATTCTTACTCGTGTCTAATGCATAATGTATAATGCAAAGTAGTTAAGATCTGCAGGAATAATGTTCGTAGTTAAGATAACTTAAGTAATTGAATTTGAAATATTTTGAACTGGTTTCTTAGAAAGTTTTTTTTATCTTGAATAATTGTATGGAATATCTCTGGACACTGTGGATTAATTTGTAGTCTTGTCGATGTGAAGCTTAGTCAGTGTATTTACTCAATACTTAGATGCTTCAGTTGCTACAAGCATAGGTTGCTGCTTAAGAGTGGTAATAGGTAAGGTCCAAAGGGTGAGAAATCTTACATTTGTTTGGAGAGGTTGATTGTGGGTGGCACAGTTTTTGTAGTTAACTTAACTATAATAAACCTCTTTTTAAGAAAGTTGCTAAGAAACCGGTTACGTTCCAAGTAAATGTTTATCGGTTTCGGTTTGTCTAATAATTTCGGTTCAGTTCCGGTTCGATTCCGGATCAGTTCCGATTGAAATTAAAATCGAGTCCAATATCAAATTTCGGTTTATTTCTATTTACCAAACACATGCACTTTGTAATATTTCTTCAGTCATGTTTACAGTAATATCATTTTTAATCACTTTCATATGAGTTTGTTGCGCAAGACTTGTGCTTGCCCTTACTTCTTCAAATTTATACATTGTTTGTTTATATACATTGAACCGTAATTAAAATTTCGTTCCGGATTCTGTTTCGGTTTTTCAATTGAACAATTTATCGTTCCGGTTACGGTTCAGTGAAAAATTCCGGTTAATTTCGGTTTACCGTTTTTGACTCTGTTGGACACAACAACAGATTTATTATTATACAAAAATTGAGTTAAACTTTTTGTTTTTTTTGTGTAATTTTATAGTTTTCTATATTAGAGTATTAATTCATTTGATACAAATTAACAAATAATTACAAAAAAGTAATGCAAGAAATATTGATAAACAATCAACAGTTTTCTTAAATTTTAAATCCTTAATATTACTTTTTTTTCACCTTCACTAAATCTAAGATAAAAATGCAAATAAAATCATGTCATTTATTTATAATTGAGGATACATGTATAATTTTATATATTTTTTTCATTGTTCGAAATTGTTAATTGTGGACGTTCGTTCACGTTTTGTGTCACAACAGTTCTGTTAATTGTTAATAATAATATGTATGTTTATACTCGAGACAAAGAAAAGAGTAATGTCAGTGTATAGTGAAGTTAATTAACAGATTGCGGCAATGCTGAATGGCAATGAACGATCTTCGAAGTAAGTGAACACATTTGTGAGAATTGTAATAAGTAATTGAAGATGTTTGTGTGCGATGCTGTTGAAATAATTCTAAAGAATGAAAATGTTGACTTATGTAGAGATTCTAAATAGTTTCCGAAATATGTATACAACAAATTCAGGATAATGGGATTGTTTGAAACCGGACTAATCGAGGACGTTCGTTCACGTTTTGTGTCACAACAGCTCTGTTAATTGTTGATAATAATATGTATGTTTATGCTCGAGACAAAGAAAAGAGTAATGTCAGTCTATAGTGAATTTAAATAACAGATTGCGGCAATGCTGAATGACAATGAACGATTTTCGAAGTAAGTAAACAAATTTGTGAGAATTGTAATAAGTAATTGAAAATATTTGTGTTTGATGTTGTTAAAATATGCATACAGTATAGTCAGTATAATCGGATTGTTTGAAACCGGACTAATCGAGTAAATAATATTTTGCTCAATTAAATTTTGGTTTGTTTTGCAATGTTAAAACCGGACTATAGAGAATCCGCACTGACGATTTTGAAGCAAATGAACACATTTGTGAGAATTGTAATAAGTAATTAAAAATGTTTGTGTGCGATGTTGTTGAAATGATTCTAAAGAATGAAAATGTTGACTTGAGCAGAGATGCTAAACAGTTTCCGAAATATACATCAGGATAATCGGATTGTTTGAAACCGGACTAATCGAGTAATTAATATTTTGCTCAATTAAATTTTGGTTTGTTTTGCAATGTTAAAACCGGACTATAGAGAACCCGCACTGACGATTTTGAAGCAAATGAACACATTTGTGAGAATTGTATTAAGTAATTGAAAATGTTTGTGTGTGATGTTGTTGAAATGATGCTAAAGAATGAAAATGTTGACTTAAGCAGAAATGCTAAATAGTTTCCGAAATATGTATACAGCAAAGTCAGGATAATGGTATTATTTGAAACCGGACTAATCGAGGACGTTCGTTCACGTTTTGTGTCACAACAGTTCTGTTAATTGTTAATAATAATATGTATGTTTATGCTCGAGACAAAAAAAGGCAATGAACGATTTTCGAAGTAAATGAACACATTTGTGAGAATTGTATTAAGTAATTGAAAATGTTTGTGTGTGATGTTGTTGAAATGATTCTAAAGAATGAAAATGTTGACTTAAGAGAGAAGCTAAAAGTTTCCGAAATATGCATCAGGATAATCGGATTGTTTGAAACCGGACTAATCGAGTTATTTTTATTTGGCTCTATTAAATGTTGGTGCGTTTTGAAATGTAATAGAGAATCCGCACTGATAGAAGCCGGACTTTACGATGTATTGTTGTCACACACACAATGCCAAATTCAATTGAATTTTTTCACGTCGTCGGAACATGCGACGTACAATAATAATAATAATATTAACACGAAAGGACGAACGACAAAGAGGATCCTCGCATCGAACGTGTTCGAAAATCGAAAATATTCCACGCGGCGAAAAGTTTGCGTCAGAAGAAAACGCGTTTTGAAAAGGAAAAATAAAGTAATAAATAAACACAATAAGGATGTGTGTTTACAAATCCTCGTGTTAACAATTTACTGTATGCTAAACGGAGGCAGGAATTTCCCAAGGAAAAAAAAAAAAAAAGATTCTCTCTCTACGACAACAATACCGAACATCTCCAACGATTAATGCAATTACACTAGTGTTAACTTTGAGAAAAAATTTTGCAAATTCGATTAATAAACTGTTAGATACTTGATTCACTCCTATGGATTTCGTTTCGGTCGAATCCGATCACGTTCAAGAATGTCGAAAGTAGGCCATGCCTTCTCGGTTCGCAACAAATAAAAATCGGTTGGTCGGCCGAGGCGGAACTCAGTGCAAATGCGACGAAGGAAAATTGAAGATCCGCGGTGGAAATACGTGAGATCCATTCGGGAAATACACTTTCCAAATGCACAGAAAAACAAACAACAAGAAGAAAAGAAAAACACATGAAGATCGCAATTAAATTAAACGTACTCGATCGTTGCGCAATGCGCTGCGGAAAATGCAAGTGGGCTATTATTTTTATTCGTTTTGTTATGGGTGTTATGTAAATGGGTTTCATTCTCATTATTTTTTGTGTGTGTTGTTATTACGTCCTTTGTTGTGAGGCGCCTCGTATGTAACACGTGAGAATCTAAGTTCTCTTTTATTTATATTCGTATTGTTATTATTATTTTCCTTAAGTGTCTGCTTCCTTGTCGATGCATTATTTAACATGCCTATTACTTAATTTCGGCGATACGAATGCTCGGAGAAAACGTATTTGTTCGCGCAATTGAGCGGAACGATTTTCGACAAAACTTTTACTTTAATATTTTATTTGTTTGTATTTCAAATCCAATTTTTTAAAAAAACTTAAGCAACTCTTGTTTGCTGCCAAGGTTGATGTTGTCATAACAATCTTGATATCATTTGTTTTTATTTTCTCAAGTTTATCGAGTGTGATCACATTCGCATCAATTATTTTAATTGTCAAATTCACATTTACTATATTTTTGTACCTAAATTTTTCTCTAGAATTTAATAATAAGAATTTTTGATTGATTCTATCATTTTTTTAACAGAAAAATTGATTGGTGTGTAAAGATTATATAAGCAATTGTTAATCTTCGATAATCTGAACTGATTGTTTTCAAAAAGCATCTTGATCTGCCTCATACAAATGTGTCATATCAACTATAATAACTTGAAGATAACTTGTGAAACTTGGTTTGGTCAAAAAGATGATGATAATACTAAAAACACTAGATTAAAAAGTTTTTAAAATAGAATATTTAAAAAGTTTCAGATGCTTTGAGATTAGATGTGAATCATTACAAAAAAATATAAATTTTAATATTTATGTTTTTTAAATTAATTTCATTTCAAAACGATTGTTTTCCTTAATTAGGTTTAATGTTATTAATACTTCTTACGTATTGATGTATTATTTTATATATTTGGAGCTTTTTGATGTGTTTTTATTAGTAATATTAGTAGCAGTGATCAATTTTCCTAATATCTGCTA
>NW_017096269.1:1132-1313 GCF_001412225.1 Nicrophorus vespilloides | reverse complement strand
TAATATTAAATATTTTTAAAACATTAACTAGATTTTTACATTTTAATTGTCATTATCAAATTGCATTTCCTAAAAATTTCAAGAAAATTTAATGTATGTCCTCGGAATTTAAGAATTGAGAAAACTAATGATATCAGAAGAAGATATTATGATCAAAGAAACTAGAAATGAAGTTATCTAG
>NW_017096269.1:0-1119 GCF_001412225.1 Nicrophorus vespilloides | reverse complement strand
TGTTGAGCGATCAGTGCAATACTTCAATGAAAAAGAAAAAAACACAAGGTTGATTCTTAGATTTATATTTGAAAATGTGATTTCACTTTGTACGTAAGTTCACTGCTAATTTAATAAAACTTTCTTTGTTCGAAAAAATGTATTTTTGTTACGAAGAAACGAAATTATCATAGAACGCATCCTATTTCGTTATTTGATGTATTGCTATATATTAATGTATGAATCATTGATATAATTATATTTTAAGTGGTAATAATAATTATAACATCATAATTTCTTCAATATTAATAACTGAAGTCATGTAAAAAGTGTATTAAATATAATTATGATTATAACATCATAATTTCTTCAATATTAATAACTGAAGTCATGTAAAAAGTGTATTAAATATAATTAAGTGTAATTGATTCCATTTGGGAGAAGAAAAAAAACGATAATGACACGGTGTGTTAGGAGACAATTGGTGAAACACACGCCACCTGCATTAAATTTCGTTGACAAATTATCGTAATCATGTTTTTATGAATGAACGCAAAATGTAATTCGTCCGCGACATGAGCACGTAGAAATTCCCGAAGGGTCTCATTAGGACTACATTCTCAGCATTGTAAAACACATAAATCTTCATGAAAAATATTCCAGTATAAGAAGATATAATAAAATAATAGTATGTTTTTTTTCGTTCTGTTTACGTAAATTCATTGCAAATTGTTGCTTTTGATTCAGTTCGATGATTGCTGGAATTATATTGAACATACAAATCGATTCGAAATTAGGAATTAGATCAAATAAGTATTTTAGTATTCTAATAATGAAATTCTTAAAATCCTGTTGAAATCATTGCAATATACACTATGTTCTATTCTCACAAATATATATATATACAATTAGTTATTTTTTGTGCTTAACTTTCGGAAAAAAAAATCTAACTTTCAATCAATATGATTATATTTAATTTAACAATATTTAGTTCAATTTTACTATGATTTTTTTTTTTAATAATAAAAATGATTGACAGTAAAATAAATTATTATTTTTTTACTATATACTTAAAGTAATGAAAAGTATTACTTTCTTTACAACTTGAATAGGAATAAAAATATAAAATATTTAATTGCA
>NW_017096268.1:0-9829 GCF_001412225.1 Nicrophorus vespilloides | reverse complement strand
GTTGAATTCGATAAGGCTGTCCCTCTTTTTTTTTTCTTCTTCGTTTTCCTCGTTGCGGAGATAAAATTCTTGTCGCAAACACTAAAACCCTTCTCGAATGGGGGCTTGAGAATGGTGGAGGAGGAGGAAGCCTAGTCGCGCCCTCACTATTATTTGGAATCGAATCAAAGTCTCATTGACACCGACAAAACCGTCAGAAAAAGGGAATTTATCAAAGCAATAAATTGCATGTCTGGCCGCCGGACAGATGCGATTTGGGTCGCAGTTCATTCGATTCCCGTAATGAGGGTTTTATACCCTTTGTTGGGAAATTACCCTAAATATTTTATGTAACTTTAAAATGTGTAGCAATTTAAACTTAGTGCTTTAACCATTACAATTTTACTAGTAAAGTAAAAATGTAACTGTGTACTAATATAACAATTTTATTACATTAAATATTATATTAAGTTGATTCTAAAGCACATATTTAGATCTAGAATTAATTTTAACAAAATACAAATTTATCAAAGAATCGTTGAAAAAATATATTTTTTAATTTTTTTCTATCGAAATATATATAACTTTCATCTATTTCTAATTTTTAAAGCTGTTAATTAATACTTAATAGTAAATAGCACAATTTCCAAAACATTTTAAAGAGCATAATTTTACATAGAATATTTACATAGTATACCAAGTCTTCTACCGATATTATCAAAAGTTTTCGAAGTCTTGCTAACCGATTGCAACCTATTATAGCGTCAAATAAGCTGATACAAGACCATAAATTTGGCTTTCGTTGCAGACACGGCACAATAGAGCAAGTAAAAAGAATAGTAAATACCATCTACCAAGACCTGGAAAGTAAAAGATACTGCGCGGCTGCCTTTTTGGACATATCGCAAGCTTTTGACAAAGTTTGGCATCCCGGACTACTATACAAAATAAAGAAAAACCTGCCATATAATTATTTTAAAATAATAAAAGCATACCTCGATAATAGAATGTTTCAGAAGCCGAATACTCCGAAATATATCCAATAGAATCAGGGGTGCCGCAGGGAAGTGTTCTAGGACCACTGCTTTACCTTTTATACACGATAGATATTCCTAAAACTAACAATACTACGATTGCAACATTCACTGATGACATAAAAATATTGGCATCAGATGAGAATCCAGCAGTAGCATCCGAATATCTACATGAAAATTTAGATAAGCTACAAGAATGGCTTACAAAATGGAGAATAGCAGTTAACGAAATGAAATCCGTGCATATCACATTCACGCTAAAGAAAGACACCTGCCCAACTGTAAGACTTAATGGACAAGATCTGCCCAAAGCTACAAAAGTCAAATATCTAGGCATGCAACTAGACAGAAGACTCACCTGGAAAGATCACATTCATGCTAAGAGGGAGCAATTAGAAATACAGTTTAGAAAACTGTACTGACTTCTAGGGAAAAAGTCGGAATTATCAGTGGAAAATAAATTACTTATATACAAACTAATACTGAAACCAGTATGGACGTATGGTATCTAATTGTGGAGTGCGGCTAGTAAATCGAACATACAAATTATACAAAGGATTCAATCAAAATGCCTAAGAAATATTATTAGGGTCCCATGGTTCGTCAGGAATAAACAAATACTCGAAGATCTTCATATAGATATGGTCGAGGATAGGCAACATTTAGTAGTAGATATCAAGATAGACTGGAGTCACATACTAATGTTCTGGCTATTGGCCTACTCGACAACATTGAAACAACAAATAGGCTGAAGCGTTGCAAACCACTAGATTTAGTATATAGATTTAAGTAATTATTAATGTTCAAATCATCATAATGGTAAGTATCCACCGGGAATGTCTACCGCGATCTTAAATTTACTCAATGTTCACATAGATATACAGATTTTGAATAAAATTATAAAAAATAGTATACTAAAATATAGTAACAAAGTTTACAAAAATCATATTTAAATTTTACAAATTTCCTGAAAAAATAGAACAATTTTTAAACAAATGTTATTATTTATACGAAAGAGTTAACTTATTAAGTGAAATATTCCTATAATCAAACTTGAAACTTTTTTATTGATAATCGAAATATCAACAATTTTTCTTATTACTTTAATTATTTCACAAGTAAATATTTATATTTAGGTTTAAGCATAAAAAATATGTTTATATAAAGTTACAAATTCTTATATTAGTTGAAAATTTATATGTTTCATTACCTGGATTTAAATAAAATGTTATATGATCTGGAAGACTTTAATATCTTTAATGAGTAATTTTTATTACATATTATTGATTTTCTTTAAATTTCTATTAAAGAAAAACAATAATATGTAATATTTGTTTAGAAAAATGTCCATTCTATTTCAGTTTTCTACTTTCATTACTTTTTATACCCTTTGTTGTGAAATTACCTTAAATATTTTATATAACTTAAAACTGTGTATCAATTTAAACTTTGCACTTTAACCGTTACAATTTTCCTACTAAAGTATTAAATATTACAAGTAATTAAAACTTTGCACTAATATAACAATTTGATTATCCCAAAGATAGTATTAAGTTGATTCTAAACCTAATATTTTGATATTTTTCTAATTATTAAACTGTTAATTAATACTTATTAGTAAACACTGCAATTTTCAAAACATCTTAATGTTCAGTATTTATAAATTTATAGAAAAAATGTTCAAAATTAAATATGTTTATGAGATAATGTAAATGGTGCATGCGCCTGGTAAATTTATTTATAAAGATAGAAATTGTTATCTTTTTAATGTAAAATATATTTACTTTATTTATCGAATATATGTATTCTTATTTAATTCAATTAATAATTAAATTTTATTGTTATTGAATTGCAATTAGTTTTATTTAAGTTTTAGTTGAAACAAAGATAAACTTTTGCAGCTGCAAAGATAAGAAAACTATAGAATCATTAAATTTTGACAAAGAGAAACACCTGCAGGAACACCTGCCTTTTTCATTGAACACCTGCGAAACATCTGCATTTTAATTGCACACCTGCATGAACACCTGCGTTGATTCCCACAAACACTCAACTTGTTCGTTCGAATTTGTTGAATTTGTTAGAACTATCTATGATAGAACATGAATAATTCAAATACAAATAGAATACATTTCATTTGTGTAGTAAAACTTACAGTTAATTAACCAACTATTAATTAAGGTGTATCTCTTTTTTTTGTAAATAATTCGATTTTTATCATAGTTATAAGCAAATTGACATTTTAAATTCTTGTGATAATTTGCTGCTAAGGGCTACTGTCCATAGCCCAAATATAATGCTTGATAATAATTTAAATTTTAATGCTATAAAATTATTAATATGCAAATTTTGCTGGGTTGCAGCACCGATATATAAATTTAATACAGTACAAAAGTTGCAACCCTTCAAAAAAAGAAAATATATATATATGGGGGATGCGACAGAAAAGTTTCCCTCTCCCATTAAAGTGTAAATTAATTTTTGCATTCGCATTAGCATACAATTAAAGTGCAATCTTTGGGCGCTCTCGCAGCATTCCCAAAAACCTTCGCCCCGTTAATATTCCTCGTCTGCAATTAGTGTTTAGTGAATTTCCATAATGACAAGCCACCGTATAATTCCGCGTGTTTCGTACAAAAAAAATCAAATAAACGCGAGGAATGAAAAAAAAAAAATAATAACCAACAACTGGTGTTGGCAAACTAAGGCAATAATTTCGCTCGATGTCCAATCATGCAACCCTTGTCCATTTCCCGTATGTAAATGAAACAAGCTCCAATTCAAACCAACCCCTGCTGCTGTTGTTGCTGCTGTTATTGACTATTGTTGACGATCGAAATATTCTTAATAAATCCAATTATGCGCATGTTATTTCACCGAAATTAATAACGTTGTTTTTTTTTTGGGTGGGGTGGTTGAATCACTAATTAATCATCCGCAGAGTGATGATAATCAAGTTGCCACCACCACTACCGTGATCATCATCATCATTACGATAATTCCACTCCCGGTTTTATCTCTCTCTCTCTCGCTTTATTGTATCAAAGCTCATTAAAATATTTTGCACGCGGATAATTAATGAGACTCCAGATCTTCACTGCGAGAGATGCGATGGGGTAGGGGGTGATAAAAAAAAATATGGACGAGGCCGGAGGGGTTTTGAACGTAAAATCTGCCTCCTTGTGTTCGTTCAAATTACAGGAGTGGAGAGAAAAACGCGCGCGACGGAGAGGGTGGAAAAAATATATATTGTGAGCAGGGATACGCGGGGGGTGCTTAAATTAAAGGGTGTTCCATTTACTTACTGCGGGCTCCAGTTTCGGGCGGAAGGTTTTCGAATTAACGCTGGATGATGATATAATTTCAAAGAAAGAATTATCGTTTTTTTTTTTTACTCTTTACCAAATTGATTTTGTCTTTATCCATTTATTCTTCTATCTTTAATCAATTGGTTTATTTTTCTTTCTTCTTGTTTCTAACGTTAATTTTCAATAGATTTTTACATAATTTAATGATTTTTCAATGAAAATTTGTAATATTTCTAAATAATTAAATGAAATTTGAATATTTATGAATGATGACATAATTTCATTTAGTTTTCCTTAATTTTTGTAGTGTAGTTTTCGTCTTTTTTCATTAATTTACAATTTTTAGTATAACTGATATTTTTCTATTGATGACATATTCACATAAGTTTTTCTCTTTTCAAATTATTTGATTTATTTTTCTTCTTATTTATTTTTCTTGATTTATTATTTTTTCTTTTCCATTAATTACCAATTTTTGGTATAAATGATATTTTTCTATTTATGAAAAATCATAAAACTTTTTCTTTTTTCAAATTATTGTTTTTTTTTTCTTTCTTTTTATTTGTATCGTTATTTTTAAACATGTTTACATAAATTTATGATTTTTCAATGAAAATTTGTAAATAATTAATAATTAACAATTTCAATATGATATAATTTCAATTACTTTTACTTATGTTTTTTGGTGTAGTTTTAGAGACAATGAAAGATTTTTTTACTCTTTACCAAATTAATTTTGTCTTTATCCATTTCTATGAAGATGGAATCAAAAAATTGTTTTATTTTTCTTTCCTTTTATTTTAGATTAGTTTTTACATAAGTTTATGATTTTTCAATAAAAATTTCTAATATTTGTAAATAATTAAATAAAGTTTATATATTTATGAATTAAAAT
This sequence comes from Nicrophorus vespilloides, assembly GCF_001412225.1. Classification (NCBI taxonomy): domain Eukaryota; kingdom Metazoa; phylum Arthropoda; class Insecta; order Coleoptera; family Silphidae; genus Nicrophorus; species Nicrophorus vespilloides. Next base: position 4,613 of record NW_017096268.1, on the reverse strand, counting down.
TGATGATATAATAATTTCAATTAGTTTTCCTTATATTTTTTGGTGTAGTTTTACAGACGTTAAAAGATTATTTTACTCTTTACCAAATTGATTTTATCTTTATCCTTTTTCATCCATCTTCAATCAATTTTCTTTCTTCTTATTTGTACCGTTAATTGCTTTTTCCATAATTTAATGATTCTTCAATGAAAATATCTCTAAATAAATAAATAAAATTTGAATATTTATTAATGATGACATAATTTTTTTCTGATAAAGAAATTTAACTTTAATTGTTACAACTAATCAACTTTTTGAAATTAACTATCTATGATCAAACAAATTCAAAGTAAAAACATAATTATGTATACATTTCTAATAAAATGCATTGCTTTTTCATTTCCAATATTTTTTTTTCCTTTATCCATGTATTCTTCTATCTTCAATAAATTAGTATACAATTTCCTCATTTGTACCAATAAAAATCAATTAACTTTCTATAACTTAACACGATTTTACGTTTTAAAAGACTTTTATTTGAGTAAATATGTAAAACAGAGAATGATAATTGTTAAGGGGTGGCATATATATATGAGCTTGTTGCTCATTTAGCCAGAAAATACATAATATATACATGATGTTTACAAAATAGAATATTAAATTAGCTTATATGCTAGCTGAAAAAAAGATGAACAGTAGTGTGTGATACGTAACATAGACATTGAGTTATTTGGCAGGGTTTGATTTGGGGAGGTTTGTGTCTGGGTGAAGGAACATGGGTTTGATATATCTTAACATATTTTGCAACATTTATATAAGTTTCGATGATTTTGAAAGTTTTCTAATTAAAAAATATATATTTTTTAACTACTATCTTTTTCTTTTCCTTTTAATTAATTTACCCTTTCATTTACTTATACATTGATATCATGTATGTTTAGTAAAATTATTACTATGGATTTAATTTCATATGTATATATTTTATTATTGTTCATGTAATGGACAGCTTTTTTTGTTAATATTTTTAAATAATCCGAACAAAATGTTGCAGGCATTGTGTCGTTTCAATGGAAATATATTGTAGTGGAATAAAAACATTTGGATCCGCAATGAAGTAATAATTAAACATTTCCATTTGTTTCATCCACCACTAAATAAATATTGTTTCGAGCATTGTAATATACATTCATATAGAATATATAAATTTGCACCATGATTTACTTTAATCATTCAAATGGAATATAAAAATAATCCTCTGATCTCAAAAAAATATAATATTTTTTAATAGAGAATGTGAAAAAATATATTACACTAGAATTATGAAGCAATTATTTAACCAATTTTTTTTTATTGGAAATTTAAAACTCTTTAATTTTATACAACATTAATTTGTTAATATTAAATATAAAAATTTGAAGAAAAAAATGGTATTTTTATTATATTTTTTCAAAAATTCAACATTTTAAAACCTCGCTTAACGAGCATCTCACATAACGAGCATTTCGCTTAACGAGAAAAATGAATTGTAAGAAAAATGATTCGCTTAACGAGCGTCGTTTCGCATAACGAGTGACGATGAGAAAAGAAGTCCCGGATTTGGAACGGATTAATATCGTTAAGCGAGGTTCCACTGTATTAAGTTCATAATTAGTGACTTATGCAAAGTCTGCTAGAAAAATTACAAAAAAAAACTATTTTTCGATTTAATTTCTTCGACATATACATTTTTTTAATATATTTTGTAACCAAATTTCATATTATTTACGAAATATGTATATTTTTCATCATTATTAAGGCGTGAAGGCTTGTAGGAGAAAGTACATAAATAAACAGAATTGCAAAAGGAAAACTCTGTTTTTGTCCCATTTCTTCTTCGCCTTGTTTATCTTTATTTTCGGTTGTTTGTTGTTATGATAATTTCAAAAGTTTGAATGAGTAGGTAATAAGGGTACGGCTGTATCCTAAAGGGAGAGAGGTTGCCGTTATTCGTGCAATAAATAAGTTCCGGGTGAGACGAAGGAAGTATCATGAAGTGCTGTTGGGAGTGAAGAAGGAGACGGCCGGAGGCGGCGTAAAAATAACACGAAAGAGATGCCATCAAAGAGTCCAACTTGCGATTAGTTTAGAGCCATAAAGTTCCGCAACAAAAATATGTAGCAAAAGCGGTAGTTCTTGTTACGGATATTTCGAAACTTTCTATATTTTTTTTATTGACGCACGCACGAAGCTTAATCTCTGCGTAATGGTTACGACGTGGCAGTTCGAATAAAAAAAAAACACAATAAAAACATACAAATTTTGGGGACGAAACAACAATCGGGAAAAATTACTATTCATCATTTCGTTTGAGTGCGGGGGCGGCACATTTTTTTTTTGATGTTGTTGGCTGAGAGGGATGGGATTGAAATGGAAAACAAAAACAGTGGGCACGAAAAATGAGAAAAAAAAATAGGGAATGGTGAAGGGCGTTAAACATCGCATACAATTTGTGCCGCCGCAAATCTTTATTTAATCCCGGCTAAAAGCTTCCCCCCGAATTGGCCCCTTTGTTCTACCGATTTTATTCTATTTTTTTGTGGGGGTGGGATTTTTTTTTTCAACATAAATCCCATCAATTTCGCGTTTAGTGTAAAGTAATGTTAGGTTTTGAAAAAAAAAAATAAAATATATGGAAATAAAAAAATACGCGTTTGAAGAAGATATCTAATACTGAAGAGATGCACTTGAGGCGTGTGTTTTTTTTCTCTTTGTTTTATTCCGACCCAACGATTCGAGGAAATAAAAGCAATTTGAAGGAGGAAACATGTGCGTGTTGAAGGGAGATGAGTGTTTTTGAGTGAGCAGATGTGGAGGGTTTTTTTCTTCTAAGCTGTATCTAAATTGAGTGATTGAGGAGTCCGAGCTGTCGCAAGGACACGTGCCAAACCGCGCCTCTTACCACGCATTCATTAACCGTGCGACAGATACGACTTTCGTCGTCTCAATGTAGTCTCTTTTTATGTGTTACTTCTTGTTTTTTGTTTTTTTTAATCCTCTCGTAATCTTTTTTTTTGTTGGCCGCAATGCGTACACGCAACATCCGGCCTCTTCTAAGTCGGGATATGAAGATGACTTCCCGGTTCGCATCTGTCCACCCACCGAGGTGATTGAACCACGAATGCGCGAATCCTAATTATAAGATGACCCACGGATTAGTGCCGAAACGGAAGGATTCTATTTTTATCCCGTCCGTTTAACGAGATGCTTTGAATACCGAAAGATGTATCACTTCGGGGCACATCGTTTTTCACACTCAACCATTCAACAGATCCAATTACATTCACTTTACAAATTCATTACAATCTGGTAGTTTATAGTAGCGCCGCATTCAGGTTCTTGTGGGTCCTTTTTACCACAACACAAACTTTGTATTCATCTAATTCCAATAGACTTTTTGTGGGCCCTAGGTATTAAGCCAAATATACAAGTAATCAATTATGACTATATTAATATTAGAAAACTATTATAACATGATTTATGATTTAGTGCCTAAACGGAAGGATTCTATTTTTAACCGTCCGTTTAAGAACATACTTCGAATACCAAAAGATGTATCACTTCGGGGCACATCGTTTTTTACACTCCTCAGATCCAATTACATTCACTTTATAAATTCATTACAATCTGGTAGTTTATAGTAGCACCGCATTCAGATTATCGTGGGACCTTTGCACCACACCATAGACTTTGTATTCACCTAATTCCAATACTGGTTTGGTAGGCCCTACGTATTAAGCCAAATATACAAGTAATCAATTATGACTATATTAATATTAGAAAACTATTATCACATGACTCACGGATTAGTGCCGAAACAGAAGGATTCTATTTTGATCCGTCCATTTAACGACATGCTTCGAATACCGAAAGATGTATCACTTCGGAGCACATCGTTTTTTACACTCAACAGATCCAATTACATTCACTTTACAAATTTATTACAATCTGGTAGTTTATACCAGCGACGCATTCAGGTTCTTGTGGGCCCTTTTCACCATACCACAAACTTTGTATTCACATAGTTCCAATAAAGTTTTTTGTGGGCCCTAAGTATTAAGCCAAGTAATCAATTATGACTATATTAATATTAGAAAACTAGTATAACATGGTTCAAGGATTAGTGCCTAAACGGAAGGATTTTATTTTTAACCGTCCGTTTAAGGACATGCTTCGAATACCGAAAGATGTATCACTTCGGGGCACATCGTTTTTTTACACTCAACAGATCCAATTACATTCACTTTACAAATTCATTACAATCTGGTAGTTTATAGCAGCGTCGCATTCAGGTTATTGTGGGTCCTTTTCACCACAACACAAACTTTGTATTCACCTAATTCTAATACACTTTTTGTGGGCCCTAAGTATTAAGCCAAATGTACAAGTAATCAATTATGACTATATTAATATTAGAAAACTATTATAACATGATTTATGGTTTAGTGCCTAAACGGAAGGATTCTATTTTAAACCGTCCGTTTAAGAACATACTTCGAATTCCAAAAGATGTATTGTCGTGTCCCAGGGATGGTTTTCTGGACACTGTGGGATATCTTCTTCTGTTGTGGAGCTTTAGGTTTGGTAAATAATGAATT
>NW_017096267.1:51175-120749 GCF_001412225.1 Nicrophorus vespilloides | reverse complement strand
TAACAAGTTAGAGCTTTTAGAATTTTGTACGTAAGTCCGGGAGTTCGTAAGTCCTGTATTTTGAAATAATTTATTAATATTTCACTCTATTATGAAGAATTTATCTATAATATTTATAGTATAAAAAAGTCGTAAATAAAAAGCAAATAGTATGTTTTTTTTAATAATGGAATAAAGGGCGAAACAAAGAGGGTTTGCTGCAAGTACTTTGCTTTTGACAAAGGAAAATATAAAAATTCTTTAAAACTATCCCCGGTTTTATGTCCGATCCATTCTATTATTTGCGTGGAGAGTGCGGTTTTATACATTTTTTTTTCCAGACAGTTTTTTTTGTCTGCATGTTTGAGAGGTGGGGTGTTCGTCGGAGGGTGGTGAAATTGTGGATAAGGTGGTGTCGGGTCATCGGAATTGAATTTACGAGTCCGAATTCGCTCGAGGGGGAGCCGCGAAGATGCCATATATTATTTTTAAATTTGTCACAAACGTATGGCCGGGTTAGGGGTATATATGCACGCATATTTTTTTCCTTTCCACTTCCAATGGGAGGGCGGGTTTTCGCATGTTTTCCTTTTCTGGTGAGTAAGAATATGCGGAGTCTGCAATGGAGAGATAGTGGTATCAATTTATATTTTCATTTGATGGCCGATCTCATCCACTCTCTCTCATGCATACACATGGATTGATACACGCACACGTTCTCTCCCCAAACACGGCGTATGATGCGTGAAGATCCAATATTTTGCATGATGTGTGTGAAATTTCGTTCGCGATCCGAGGGGTTTATTTAAAGTAGCATCGCATGTGTTGCGGAATATGCATTTCTATATATATATAGAGAGAGAATGTATATGTATATAGTATAGTATAAAAAGATAGGAAGGACTTGTAAGTCTTCTGGTATTAATTTAAGATTTTTGATGGTAAATTATGTGCACTTCCTCGACGGCATAAACTCGCAACATCTGTGACCCAAATAGCGGATTCGTAAAATATTGGATTATTGGGTTTGTCGTGGCTAGGGCCGTAGCTTGCTTGCTTGCTTCATTACTTGCCTCTACCAGAATTTATCGCTATGTACGGCTGCTTCGACCCATGTTAAAACACATTTTATAATGTCTATATCAACCATCCCTTATTGTCATATTTATACACACAGCAGCTTCGATTTACAATGTAAACTTGCAATTATTTATTATTATTTTTTAACTGTAAATCAGATAGTAAACACATATTATTAACAAATTTGTAAACCTGTACAAATAAGTATTCATCAAAAAACCGTAGAAAATCAAACCCACTTATAATATAGTTAATACATAGCATAGTCTGGCTTTGATTAACTTACTTATAGTCAAAACAAACTAAATTTTAATTGAGCAAAATTATTTTGGTATACATTCCTTTTTTCTTTGATATGGTTAATTATATGTGTTTTTACAGTTCTCGATTAGTCCGGTTCCAAATAGTGCGAGATATTGGCGGAACCGATTGCCTACACTATACGACATATCACGGTATTCATATTTTGAAAAAAAAAAACACATTTTAATTATGTAAAATAAATAAAAAATATATATTTTGAGTAAATAATTACCCAACTTTCAATAACTATATCTTAAAGTAAAACGTAACTCGAGAAATGGATGAATTGTACAAAAATTTAGAATCATGAATGATCTCGTCTTTTGGTCTTAAATAAATATGTTAAAAAATAAATTAATTTGATACTATACAAAATAGTATTTTTTATGAAATAATTTATAACTTTTTAATAATCTACTAAGAATTAAATCTCATTGAAATTGGCGTTATATGAAGTTAATCAATTAATGAGTAAAATGCAAACAAAATTAAAATTATATAATAATAAATGAAACATAAAATGATATTATTAATAAGTCAAATTTCAATATTATTATTTTATATTAAAGCAAAACTTAAGTTCAATGATGAATAAAATATACAAAAATGTGGATTCGCGAACATCGATTGACTATGGATATTCGATGACAACTTGTTTTCCAGTTGTTCGTTTTTCGTCCTCCTGTTTCTGTGTCCGTTGCAAATATGCCACCCAGATGGAGAACAAAGCAAGGACTTAAAATATGATATTTATAAACATGTTTATTGAGGTGGTAAGTGAACAAAGGCTTGGCCGACTGACGGCTTTCCGCACTTTTGAGCAGCGACATCGATGTGCCGTTTTGACAGCCGACTCCGTAGAAAGAGAGACAGAGAGAGATTTCCAACGGCAGCAACGCCGAGGAGGTTCTTTAATATCGGTATTAAATAACAAGACGAGAAAAAAAGACTAGTGGATACGTGTATATGCGATTCAAGCATTTTCACTTTCCACTGGGATTAGCTCAATTTGTCGCCATATGTTATATTATAAACGATGTCATAAAAATGCTATTTTGCATAAACATGAAATCCAACTTCTTATATTGAGATATATCATTTGAAGATTATTACAATTTTTTATAAAAATAATTTACGAGATGAAGAAAATTGTTGATTTACATTTAATTTTAAAAATAATATTGTCATATGTGTATTTTACAAATTGTAATCAAATCTACAACTTTATTTTTTTTACTATAATTATGAAAGCAGTATTAAAACATGTATGATAAATATAAAAATATAGTATTTTTTAAACTTTGTTGATTTTTATAAAAGTAATCAAATTTATAGCTTTTAAAGAATTAGTTCAAAATACTAATCTACTATTATATTTTATATAACAGCGGAAAAAACTGCGGTCAACAACCCTTTGTATGTCTTTACGAGCGTGTATACAAGAAATTATGTTTATTATTATTTTGCATAAAATATTGTTAAAAAAAAGTCTTTCGTCTGAAGGGCTTTAGAAACAAAGCTGCGAGAAGTATCATCGCACATCCCATCCGCAACATTCTGTTTCCATTGGAACGGAATGATTTTCGCTCAATATTTCATACACATATATAAAAGGGGAAAAAAACATATTTTATGAAAACCTACCCCACTGTTTTATACGGCGATATCAAAGCTGAGTTGCCCGAATAACTTTTTTCGGTACATTTCACGATAAAACACAGAGTTTTCCACCCTGAAATCCCCGAGAGAGTAGCTTATTGATATCGTATTTATAGGTATTATAGATTCTGTCGGCTGATTGAATGTTTATGTACTCTGAAGGAGGGGGGCCACCACCCGAAAAGGCGACCACCCTTAGACTTCGCAGAGGAGAAAGGGACAACGAACAAAAAAAAACCGTGCATGTGGCAAAATAAAACAGAGAGTACTTCCATGTTCAGCACCGGAATTATATGGCATATGTAAATCACATTTTCCTCCTGCATTTCTCTCCACTTTTCTTGGAGAAACCATCCCATATTTCCCTTATTTTATTGTATACAGTACAATGGCATTGTCCATTTTTTCTTTTTCTTTTCTTGTCGGCAAAGAAAAGATTCCGGATAATTATTTCTCCATTTTTTTTTGTCGAAAGCATATGAAAAGGAGATTTATATTACGTTATTCGCAGAGAATAATTGCAAATTTTAATAGAATTTAACTGATCTTTAATAAATCTTATTTATTTACCTGCTGTATTTTCATTTGCGCGCAATAATTACAAAACGTGCGTTGAACGATGATTCGATGTAAAAAATAGGTGGCAAAAAAATTGTGTACTGCGGTAACTCAAAGCCTGATCAAGCGAGTAACCCGCAATTGCTGTTTTTTCTTAGTAGAACACTAAGTAACAAGAATTACAACTGAAAGCAAGGCTGTTAATTAATAAATAGTAACGTTTCTTTTAAATATTCAATAAAAATAAAATAATTAAGGAATAATCGAAAAACTTTTACGACATTTAAACATTTTTTATAATAGCATAAAAATAACAATAATTTAAATTATGTTAAATTGAAAATTTACTATTCAATTTCAAATAATAAGAACAATAAGAATAAATAATTCTAATGATATGAATAAAAAGTATAATTAATAAAGCACAAGCTGACTCAAATTAATTAATGAAAAGTTAAGTAACTTAGTTAATTAAGGTTTGATAATTGATTATATATATTTGGTGCTTGTATGTGTGAAATATATATGAATTTGTTTGATAATAAAATAATTAAATATAATGTTTGCCATCTTCGTTCTTGCATCGACTAAGGCTATAATTAACAACTCAAGGTTGTTATGAGAAGCACCTTGCTCAGGTGCATTTAATAATAAGTAATTTCAACTTATTCAATTCATTTTTTTCTATAAATTGTAATTGTAGAAGCTGAAGTTACGGAAACTGAATTTGTTTTATTTGTATGGTGTTTGTTGAATTGAATAGAATAGAATTTCGCAGTGACAATGTGTTAGATGAATGCTATGTTGCAGAAGGACGAAAAATTAATTAAATTTTATGTTATCCAAGCGGACGTAGGAGATAAAATAAAGTGTATATTGGTGTAATAACACAATGAAGACAATTGGCTTTTCTCTCTTAAATATTTGCGATGATGTGTGTAATAAAAATTGATACCTGCAACGGCGTCCATCCGAGTGTGTGTATGTATGTGTCTGTATACGCGAAAGAAGGGAAAAAAGGGCAGAAATAGAATTGTTATCGTGTTGCGTTCAGTTCGGTAGGGTGGGTCGTAAAATAGGGGTGCTTTAGCGCCGTGGAATCTCTCCGAATCAAGTTTTATTGGCCGAAAAGCCAAAGATATGTGTGCGTGTTTTTTTTCCTTCTTTTCTCTCTCCATGTTCATCTTCTTCTTTCCTCGCTGCTCTATGACTGATAGCTTTTATATGTATTGTCCAGTTCTTTGGATTCTCCACCCCAAGGGAATCATCCGCGCGCTCCCCCTCCTCTGTTTTTATCACCTACAGATTCCAAGGAATAAAAATATGACGTCCAATCAAAGGTTTATAGGTGTCTTTCAGATGTCGAGAGTCAGCAAAGGCAAATAAACATTTCTCATACGTACGCGCGCAATGGCATATAATACCGAGATAGGTGGTGTATAATGGTTTTCAATCTTCGGAGGTTGGCGTCCCGCAGAGGGTTAGCATTAGGCCGCAGCCAGCGCGACGGGAGATCGCGATCCATATACTAAGGTTGCAACTAATTATAACACTCATTACCGAAGTTTATTAATCAATGTTCAATGGATCTCTCACTCCGAGTAGAGCGAGAGCGAGACGGAGGACCAATCTTTCCTCTTATTATATATCGATTTTGCGGACATATTTCATTTCTTCCTTATGAATCTTCCTTTCGATGTCTTTCCGTTTTTTTTATTTCTTCTTCTTAGTTTTTGTTCATCTTATTCTTTTCTTGTTCTTTCTCTCGGAGCCTGGAATGTTTGCGTTTCCTCATTTCGGTGGTGGCCAGCTTACGAGGGGTTATTTATGTGAAGACCACCAGCAGGCGGCGCCTCTTTGAGACGCACCGGACCAAATAGGCTGCTTATTACCTTCCTTTGTGAAACTGTCATATCCACTCATCCTCTCCAATGATTAATACCATTCCCAATATCTACAGGTAATTAAATATATATGCGCGCATGAAAAATTGGAACATGTATAATATATATATACACACATGCCTATACGTATTCGACCGACGAGTATCTTGTATGGAAAGAGAAAAACCATGGTATGCGAGAAGTCCTCTTTTTCTCTTCGACAATTATTAAATAACGGCTCGTCCGATACAGTTTCATAAATAACATAAATATGCTAAAGAAAAACATTCATAACGACAACAACACGAACTTGAAAGATTATGAGTGACATTCAATTAACGTAATCATTTTTTTTTATTACGTTCAATTATAATCTCTTAAAATACAATTTTCCCGTTACTACTTACAATCAAGTAAATTACAGTAAACGTTTAAAATATCATTATAATTCAAAATTATTTGCATGCATCTTCCCAATTACAATTATTTCAATATAGTAAAATTACTCTTAAATAATAGTAATTTAAATTACATTTTTACTATATTATGAATTAATATTATAATGTATATAAAGTTTGTTTATTAATTCCTTTTAAAATTTATATAGTTTTTTTAATGATTAAGCTTTTTTTTTAAGGATTGATTGTATAATAGAATAATATTTGTGTCATTTCATTTACAATTTATTTCTTTTATTAATAGCGTTATTTCATTCTCTAATTTACTTATAATTTATTTTTCTTAAAACATTGCTTTTTTCTTTCTATTAATTATTTGATAATTACATTGACAATTTTAGACAAATAAATCGAATTATTCTTTTGCTGTGGAAAATAGTTGTAACATCTTTTTAATCATATTTATCAGAATTAGATATTTATTTTATCAATCATAAAATCTTACTCTTATTACATTACAAGGCAAAAGAAAAATTCATAAAAAATATTTAAATAAACATAAATTCCTTTAAAGTAAATACTAACATTTGTTTCGTTTTTTTTTTGTGTATACTCTGCAGCCTCCATTTCGGATCTTATTTACCCTACTACTATTAACGAGATGCACGATTCCTGAATTCGTGACTGGCTCTTGATTTTCATGAAAGAATTTCAGATTTATCTGCTTTTAAAAATAGACCCTGTAGATTTGTTCTTCGCATGGTTAGGAAGAGAATTTTAGTATCTTTTGAAAGAAAATAGTTTAGATTCTTTTATCAATGATGTTCAATCATGAGTTATGAATGTTAATATAAAAATATGTGGCATATTGCATAATGTAAGGCAGAGAGCGTGTACAAACCATCATAATTTTGACAGTTGAAATGAACAATGAACTAGTCTGACGTAATTATATGCATAGCATGAATTAATTGAACAATGTATAATGCAGAATGTATGTGAATCATATATAATTTCTCGTAGAAACTTTGTATTTAAATTTTCTACAATTCATTTACTTTTAGTTAAAAATTATTAATATGATTCTTTTATTTTAGCAAATTTAACAAAAAAAAAGTATAATTTTGTCAATTGTTATAATAATTATACCACTAGAATAAGAAAAAATAGACATATTATTAAAACTATAAATATGAATATTCATATATTGAGATTTGTATAAACTAACAATTCTTTCAAAAAAGAACTATTTGAATAAAATTAATTATATTCTATTCAATAAATTATGTATTTAAGTCAATCCAATAATAATAAATCCAATGATATTGAACATCGCTGAGTAAATTATTACTCAACTTTAAATCTGCTGCCCACGTCTATAAAGCAATATGTAAGAACTATGATTGACTTTCTCTTGTCGCGACGTGCAAGGGTCACGGTATTAATGAGTAGCTGAAAGATCATCCATCAGAACTATCACAAAAATATGGCATCCTTACAATCCTCTTTGCGAGCCTTGTTAGCGTCCATTAATTTAGCTAAGACATTGCATCCATATATATATTGACATTGAATTCCGATAACATAAATTATAGACTTAAAAGGTGTATAATAATTTAAATTTGTGTTATATATTAGATTCCTTACAAACTTTGTGAGTTCTGTTAAATCCCTTATATTTTTGTATTTTTTTTTTTAATTTTCTGATTCTTGAAATACTAAATAGAAACTTTGATTTGATTTGATTCTTTGATTTAATTTGATATATTTGAAAAAGAAGATTGTAATGCAATAATATATGTTGAGTATAATTGTTTTGCATTGTAATTTTGGGAATAGATGGATGATTCGGAGTAGGTAGTGTGTAAACTGGAGGGTAGTGTGCATAGATATGTAGATAATGTGCAGAGAGTCGCGGAGTGAGAGTGGAGTCTAGAAAGGTATCGATCATATATCGGCAGAGCCTTCCATCTTGAGAATAATAACCGTGGCTGTGGGCTCGCGCTCTGCAGACGGAGAGACAGAGAAAGAGAGGGAATAAGAGAAAGAGTGAGTGAGAGTGAGAGAGAGAGATGAGAACGAGCCCCGTCTGGCCCTAGCATATAGCATGCGATAAAGCCAGCCTTACTACATATGCAACATTATGCATTATAAACCTGGTATTACCTTTCAAACGCGATTGGCTGCCGCGACAATCATTGTACCAAGTCTAAGCCACTCCCTGGGCTCATTTCCACAGTCAGACGTACAAAAATTACAGGTGAAAATAGCCTTCGTCAAATCCCCACGAACCATCTGACCGACTGTGACTAATACATACATATGTAAATGTGTGACCGAGCGGTCATTATGCTGCACACTTAATAATTATTTACACCCTTCTTTCTTCCTCGCCATGCATTTTTATTAGCCTTCATACATATGTGTGATTGCGCGCATACCAAAATTGCACCCATTAAACCGAACCGAATCCAATTTTAAATTTCACCATTTTCTTTTTTCTTCTCATTTCTTCTCCTTTCTTCCAACATCTATACACCACCTTTCATTTTGTTCAACATTTTAAACACCCTATCAATATACATATCTATAATTTTTGATACTCAAAATATTTTACATAATTTTTTACATTTATAAAAAAAAACATATTTTCTATCCTAGAATAAACTTTTCAAATGATCTACAATCCATTAATTCTAAGCTAAAGTAATATTTCTTATATAATTAACAATATATTTGTTTTTCTTAAAATCTCAATTTTCTAATTGAAACAAATGGAATTCAAATAAATAAAAAATGTAATAAAAATAATATATTAATAATATTTGTCGTTGTTTTTTTTTTTGTTACAGTTTTAGTGCAGAAACGTTTGAGACGCGAACGGAGAGCCAGAAGGCAACTTCAAGAGCAGTTCGAGGTGGAGGTGAAGAGACGTCTTCAGATGGAAGAAGCCCTGAGGGCCGCCGGTGCCGGGGAACAAATACGGATCATAAACGGTAAGACCTCTTGCATCGATAATAGCATTAGAAATCGTCGGATCGATTATTCCTCGCGATGAATAAGTGTGAGAACGTGGAAGTATTTCTAAGCTATTGACATGTGATTGAGTGCAATAATGAGGGAGAGACCTCTTGGAAGGCGAGAGATCGCGAACCAGAAGGAACGTATCTAATTTTGCAAAGCCTGTCTGCCTCCGCTCCGTCTACTCCCCCTTTTCTCAAACTATTTCCCCATTAACAAGTCAATTTATTCATGTCCATTCTTGATGCGACCGAAATTCCACTGACGTACGAACGAAAAATGAAGGAAATCCAATCATTTCATTCATTTGAGATTCAAATTACTTTAAATCAAAGAACGATTATTCTTGCTTTTCGCGACGTATTTCTAATTGCAATTTTAAATGCACTATTTGTCACGACATTCTTGTTCATTTGTTTTCTTTAGATTTAATTTAAATTCCATTTATTTTATTCCCATCTAATATTATTATTAACCAACATTCATTAAAAATACGTACATTGCAAAAAGTACAATTATCTTAAAGTTAATTTTATTAAATTTGGTAAAAATCATTTGAAATTAAAATTACTTTGATTAGTTTTATGGCTGTGAATAAAAAATAATATTATTGAGTACACTAACAATAAATTGAAACTAGTGATGTTACTATAATACAAGCGTATTCTACGTTTGATGTTGGCGCTGCGGATAATCACGTATTTAATTAATTACGAGCTTATTATGTTGAGCACGCTTTCATTGAATAAATCGATTAAGAATATTATTGATTTCACGCGAACTAGAACTAATACTATCTTACAAAAACAATTTTTGAGTAAATTGCACTTAAAGATTCAGTACGCATTATAATATTATATAATAACTGATTAACAATGTATTTGTGAAAAGAATCGAATTGACAACGTCAATTATCTAATATTACGTTAGTAATTGTAATGATTTGAAATAAGTCTTAATATCATGTCATTTAAATATAAATATTTTTAACTTTATTGAAATATTTGGACAAATACGAATTAAAACACATTTTTATGACGAATTTAACATTTGAAGCCATAGGTTCAGATGATTAGAGATTAATTTTAGAAATCCAAATGTCTAAAATTTGTTATCTTTAAATAAATAATATAATTTGTTTTAGATTAGTCAAATTAATTAACAAAAATTAAAATCATGGTACAAATAAGTGAAAAATAATTACCAACCAATATCTGAATATTTTATCAATTTGGAAAAATGATAACATTACATTAGTTATTATTCTCTTTTTCGAAAAATTATCCAAGAATTACATCTTAAGAAAAAAATACATTCACAGATTGTGATCGATAGGTATTTGGAAGAAACTCGTAATTAATACAAATGTAACATAAAAGCAATATAATTTAAAAACGATCAAAAGTACTTTAATTTTAATTAAGATTTTTGAAATTTCGTTTTCGATCAGTCTTAATTATTGAATGATTTCGACAAACATTAATCAAAACGATGAGTTTCCGTTTTTATCGCAAACGTTCCCTCTCTGTCTCCTTCATTATCCTTCGCTCCCTTCACTTTCTTTCTCCTTCTCCGAGTAGATTGAAAATCAATTAACGAAAATAAAATTAAGAACGTTATCTTTCCATTCATCCGGGGTTCCATATGCAAATGAGTGGCGAAAATTAAATTTGGTTCGGAGGATGAATTAGTCATTAGTCATAAGGAAGCGGGAATCAATAGTGGCGGGAGGTTTGTTCCCTAAACATTGGGTACAGTTTACTGTTAATGGGGAGTGTTGATGGAAGGCAAGGAGGATATCTTATATATATAATAATAAGTTAAAATCAATCCTTGAAGCGGATGCCCCGCGGCGTTTGTAAATACAAGGGGTGCGGGTGGGGGGTTTTGGTATGAGCAGCCCGACGGGGCTTGGTTTCAATTCCCATTTCGCGTGGGGAATGATTTGATTGAGCAACGTCACTTACAGTCTGCACAATTACTAAAATGACATTTGTCACCTATTTGTTTTTTTATTTATTTACAGAGAACTTCGCTGCCGACAACGAGCAGAAGCTGAACAACCAGAAGAACAACAACAATTCTGTGCCGAATCAGATACAGGACCGCATCGAGCGTCCGCAGGACAACAGAGATTGCAGCTCTCCCACCAACTATCCCCAGAATCTTCATCAATCCCAACAGCAGCAACAGAGGGAACAGCAACAGCAGCAGGTGACGTCGGAAACGAAACCTTGGGGTTACTCTGGCATAGACCTGATAAATTCCGGCGCCGCATTCTGGCAGAATTATTCTGGTGAGTTTTTTAATTGGAACGCAGCTTATATGTGTCGATTCATTCTGGCCCGGTTAAACGGTTATTTATTGACAATAGGCCACAGTTGCTATATAAATGCTGAAAAGGATTCAATTTACCACTCGCACCGATCCCTGACAATCGTTATTATGTTCGGGTTTCCTTGAAATCGAACCTACATTTGAATGGCGTAACTGATTTTAAGAACCGAAATAGATTCCAAAGGACACACAATGAAGACACCATAATTATACAATTTACAACATTCATTCGTTCGTCGCATTTTATTATCATTATAGCTTCTTAAAATATCAATTATATATTTAATCTAAAGCTTGTCAATAACATCTGAATTGGCTCATAAATATTTAAGCAAAATAATTAAAAGGCTTGACTTGACCTAAAATATATTTAATAGTTTTTATTGATTTGATTTCTATTTGTATAAAAAAAGATACATTCGACATGACGTGACAGAAAACTATATACAAATAAAGTTTTATATAAAATGAAGAAACTAAATAAAGAAAACAATTAATTTCAGTTACAAAAAATAATAAATTAAAGAATTTAAAGTCTGAAAATCTTGATTTAAAGATGTCTTTTATGAAATTTGTCTGTTTTCAACTTTGTAAATAGAATAAAGTAAGCGAATAAGTTGAAAATTTCATAATTTTGTACAGTAATTCATACAGTTCCACTATAATGAAATTGAAGTAACAATTTCTTTTTCTTTGATGTTGACAATAATTATTCTCAAAAACTTAACTTGTACATAATATAATCACATTTAATTAATCTTTTATCTTTCGAGATGTTCCCTTGTCTTTTTTGGTATTACAATATCTAACACGACCGCGTTTCATTTTATTAACTATATTATGCTAAAAGCAGTTTACAATTTAAAAACTAAATTAAAATCCAAAAGCATTAATTGCAATCAATATCTAATTAAAAACCATTCAAAATCATTTATTTTTTATTATTTTAAACAATTTATTATTGCTATAACATCTTTTTGAATATTTCGTAAATTTGTTTTTCTAATAAATTATGAAGAACAATAATAAAGTGCTTGTAATAAGAAATAAAGGAGGAAAATTAGGTTGAAAGAAAATAAAGCAAAGGAAAGGACTTAATTAAAAAGAAGCAAGCGTAATGTTTTGTCGTGCAAATGTGTATGTATGATGTGTAGAATATTAATATTCATATATGTTGTTGTGTTATGTAAGCAACGGAACTCTGGGGAAATTATTCTGCAGCGTTAGTAAGTTCTGCGGGCAGCGAGCAGAACAATATCTCAGGAGTGTCGCAGGAATAATTCCTTGTAGTCGGTACACACATACACGGAGACACACACATAAGGGCATTAGAATTCATAGGGTTGCAATATTAAGGGCGATGCAGCGCGCCTCCCCGACGTCCGTGAGGCGCCATCCACCTTGAAATTAATAATTATTGCAATCGAGCGGCAAAACGTTTGCCATTCTTCAAATGGCATCCAACCACTTCGCAGTAATTGCATTCGCGAAATGAACATCAGATACTCTCACTCTTCTCTTCTGCCGTTACATGGGGGAGGGGTAGTGCGGAAGGACGACCACGAGCGACATCATCTCGGAATCATTAACTGTTTTCGCTTTGATCTCTCGCCGTGGCCAACATTTCTAATTTCCTAATTTATTTTCATTATATTTTTACCCTTTTCTATTCAAATTTGTATCCAACTTTGTACAGAACACAAAACATTTCATAATAAAATTTATATTTTAATAAAATTTATTTATGTTTGATGAATACTATAATACAAATAATTAAAAACAAAAAAAATAATATTAATATGTATAATTATTATGTTCAATTAATAAACTCGTTGTCCCTAAGAAACCTTCTTCTGCGTGAACATGAAATTCATCATACACTTATTTTATAGCTTCAAACCATATACATTATATGTTTTTTAATAGTAATTTGGCGTGCTGTTAACTTTCTGCAATACTATTACTCTTCAGTTATTACATACCTCGGTAACATATTCATATTAGACAAGCTTGAGCAGTTACCCTAAGTACATGCCTTTTTCTTACTACTTTTGAAAGTATCTCAGATAGAGGCATTACAAAATCTGGACTGATATTTAATCATATAAGTAAATTAGTTACGACTTCCATTTATTTATGAAGTCATATACTGCAATTTATATATTTCTTGTATTTTGGCTGATTATTTATTATTTTTTATTGGAAGACAATTATATTAATGCAGATTCCAGTTTTTAAAAGTATACTTCCCAAAAATATGTAAAGTTTTGACTTTATTGAAAATTTTATATTGGAAACAAAAAGTGATTGTATAATAATATTTTTTAATGGAATGTGGATTAATTTATTTGTGTTTTGTATGAGGTAGGAAGAATAAATATGAATAAGTTATTTTGCTCCAATTGTTGAAAACAAAGTAAAAAGTGATGTATATAAAAAGTAAGTAAATAGAAGTCATCGTACTGGATATAATAATTCTCATAAAAAGTTCAAAAATTCCAATGATCATAATATAAAAATGTCAGGAAGAAAAAGTAATCGGTGACTACTGAGAATGCTGATCACCCATCCGTTGGTTTCGTATAATTCGATGTAATTAAAATATCGATTCGCCACGTGAATAAATTAGAGCCGCCTCGATGGGAACCAAGAGGTATCGAGGGGTACAAGAAACAAGGGGATTTGTAAGAAGGATGGAAGTACCATACACACACCAGAAATAAAAAAAAATCGGAGGACAAGAAGGACGAAAACGAAATGGAAAGTCGGCGTTGCTGGAGGTTATAAAAAATATAAGATTTTCGTGTGTAAAACAGGGGATATTTAAAGAGCTGAGTAATGGAAATTATATTAAAAAGAAACGGAAAAAATATCTATATTGGTATATGGAGAGAGAAAGAGACAAAAAGATGGGTGCACAGACGAACTTGAGGCCACTGCGCGGGAAGCAAAGAGAGTTTAAATATAAAATACTAATACTGGGGAGGCGATGCGTGAAATTGAATAAGGTTTTAGCAGGGACACGTGTATATTCATAATAAGAGGAGTTTTCTGCTTTTTGTCTTTTCCTTGTTCGCTGTTGTTTGATCCGCTCGACTCGTGTCTTTCTCTCTCTTTCATGCTCTCTCACTCTTCTGGTGGTGATTAGGTTTAAGGTTCGTTTCGCGATTTTTATTTAGTTCAATTTTAACGGGCTCTCGTCACCCCCTACGGTGAATAAAAAGCGAAAGTCCCTAATTCCAAACGCGTTTTTATACATACAAAAAGTGCAATAAAAAATAAGTAATGTACACGTTTACCAATCAATGTATTTTATTATAGAAGTTACATGGAAACATATTATTTGGATATAAAATACCTAATAATTTCTTCTACATTCACAAAAATATTAATTCAATTTATTTTACATATATTTTTTTTTAATTATTCATTGATTTATGTAAAGTTTACAGTTGTTATGCAATGTTATAAGTAAATATTATAATGTAGAAGTTTATGCAACCAATTTTTATATGGTAAAGAAAATGTTGTTATCAATTGTTGAGTGTTTGAGGAAGGCACATCTTGTTTTAATCAAATTTGAAATGCGTAATTAAACATAACTTGTATGCGTAGGATCGAAACTGTACGAAGATTAAATATAAAACTAGATTGGGTCTAAATTTAGCAGGTCCACGTTAGTTTAGGTGTAGTTGAGTAAAGTAAGGGGCGATCTGTTGTAATTATGGTTAATTCTATGAAATCCTCAGTTCGGTAATGGGGAGTGTTAAGCGGGAGCAGGATGGTGAAGGTGGGGTTTGTACGGTGCGAGGTAATGGCCCTCTAAGGAGAAGGGTTAGAGTTTACAGATAGGACGTAAGGAGAAGAAGTCCTGCGGGAAAGCGTGGACAACGGGAAGCCCCCAAAACTGCTAAACACACGCACAACAATATCAACTAATTACCTATTCATTACGGCTTAAAGTGGCAAGTTGGCTCCGTGAATTATTCCTGGGGTCCGGGGGAGTTCCGGAACTGAGGTAAGACGCAGCGTCCGGAAGGAAGACCCTCTAATGGACGCGCCCGACTAACTACATTAGGATTGATCGGTTCCGGAATTGATCATAGTTAACTAAGTTTATTCATCATTTGGGAAACTCATAAGACGGTCATCCCGGATAATAGTTTATACTTGGAAACTTCAGCTCTCGTTCCCTTCATCTCCGTCCGACCAACACTAATTGATCTATTCAATTAAAATGCATTAAGAAAAAGTCAGACCAAGAGAGAGAGAGAGTTAGAGCAAAAGAGTGAGAAATATAAAGTGATGATGAACTTAGGCGCCAGTGCTACTCCAATAATAATGTCCTCTTTTACCCAACAACGACTCTTCTGGATGGCAATAATAATCTTAGCGCGTGTCTAATGATGCCATTATACACATACCCACTCGCATATATATGTATGTGTGTGTATGTATATATATACGATATGCATTTTAGTCGTCTCTCTCGGAGCACCAGAGAGCTGCTTAATTAGTTACGTGGCCGCATTGTCGATCCTGCCTCGTCATACTTGGCCCATTACACAGCGATCATTACAAATACCACACCATACCTAGCATTCAATTAAAATTTCTTAAAATTTCAATTAT
Organism: Nicrophorus vespilloides; assembly: GCF_001412225.1. Taxonomy (NCBI): domain Eukaryota; kingdom Metazoa; phylum Arthropoda; class Insecta; order Coleoptera; family Silphidae; genus Nicrophorus; species Nicrophorus vespilloides. Next base: position 104,899 of record NW_017096267.1, on the reverse strand, counting down.
TGCCACACCGCTTTGTCCAATGATTGCCTACCGTCCTTTGGCCACCACAAAAGCTCATCACCAAGAAACCTAAACGTTCCAATTATTCACAATCCTCACCATATCTCCCAATATATTATTATAAACATAAAAAAATATAAATTGCTTTAAAGGCAATACAAAAAAGAAACACGGAATAATTTCAAATAACAAAATAAGTGTTTATAAACAAATAATTCCTGTATAATAAATTTGTTCAAAAAATTAACAAATAATTAAAAGATAATATTAAAAACACAATTTGCTTTATAGCAACTCAAAAAATAAGTTATTTTGTATAACAAAAATTAAATAATAATTATAAACTTTTATAGAGACAGGTTTCAGTTAAAATTTAAAATACATGCATTAAATGATGTATAGTGATGATAATACTGTATGTTGTAACACTATTTGTATTCTTTAAAATGAACTGTTAAACAAACATTCTGTTAGGATTGGTTCCAATCCATTTGCGTCATTTCTAGGTTCGAGAAAGATCACCGTGCAGACCGCACCACGTTGAAGACATCTCCGCGGCATCTGTACAAAATCGGAACTTACTTTCTGGACATACCTAGTATGTAAGGTGTAGTCTAAGAATATTTGTTGTATATAGTGATGATCATAATTGCGTGACTTTGAACATTTTAAAAATTACTTATTTAATTCATAAAGCAAAACGTTTCATTATTTCAATTTAAACATATAAATTTAGAGCAAATAGACAATTAGTTCTGATATTCTTCATTCATACAAATGCATATACGAAAAAAATAACTATTAAAATATTGCACAAAAATTATCATATGTATTTTTTTTCTTATATTTTAATTAACATAGAAAAACTCTTATATGTAATATATTTATTATAATTACATAGATTCATCAAGTAAATAGAGTTTTCAATTAAATTTCAAACATTCGATTTGTATGTGTAATTGTATTGTGATTGTCAAGAGAAACAAATTAAATATTTGATGTCATGGAATATGTATGTGTATCAGAAATTCTGAGAATCTATTGTTTGAGTATATTGTGTACGAGGAGGTGGAGGAGTACGGAGTAGGAAGAAGGTTCTGTGCTTTGGCGAAATTTTAATTAAAACCCAATGGATTTGCTTGTGTATTCAAATCCCGTGGTGCAAATGGAATTTAGACAGTCGTAGCTTATAGCTGTTAAGTGACACGGCGGCATAACGAGCCGAGAAATTGCAAACAGCAAAGATAACATCGTGTTAAATAGCCGCCGGTTAGAATCCCTGTTTGGGATAATGGCATTCTGCGGAGTAGATTAACTCCCTGCTAAGCGGTTTGTCTGTCTGTACCGTCCATGCACACTCACACACATACACACACACGCATTCAGAGAGAAACGCGTGTACGTATACATGCATACATACACACACCGACGTAAACACATCAAACCACCCCAACCTTTATATCACGTCATATTTCATCCCCCAAGACCGAACTATAGCACTTCCATGTAGAACCCATCAATAGGAAATTAAATTTAAAATTTTGTTACAGAATCGTTGGCACAGGAACTGGAATTGGAGAGGAAATCCCGGCAGCAGCAAGTCGAACGCGACGTCAAATCACCTCTTCAGGACCGCTCAGCTTACTACAAGAATTCAGTTCTGTTCACGAGCAGTGCGACTTAAATAAACGTGAGACCAAGACGTGAATTTTTATTCCCCAAAACATGAGTATCATACGGTAACATCATAAAAACACAAATTGAATAATAACAGTATAAATATATTATGAATGAAATAATACTAATTAACAAAAAAAAAAAACAACAAACTTCATACAGCTCTGTTTCCAAGAAATGGAGCGATTGTATTAGTTATGTAAATTTCTAGTATAAATAGTTAAGTTAAGCTGTTTCCATGGAAACATCAAGTGTTTCTCTCGTATAAATAATAACTTAGTGTTTAATTACTACAGTGCGCTTTTTAAGCTATAATTATTATTACTTTGAATATGAGAACTTGTAATTGTTAATTTTCGTTTTTAATTCTTAATTATCGTTTTATATTTAAAAAGACTGATTTTTATCGACTTTGTATCGTATACCATATATTCATATATACGAACTCTACTGTCCAAATTTGTTTTTAATTCATTCTGTTTCAACTAATCTGATCTCTGTACTTTTTTTTATTTTGGTACTAACAGTAGTTTTGTATATAACTTAGTGAATGCGAGTTAGATCAAGTATACATTTTCAAAGAAAAAAAAAAACAAAGCCCCATATCTTAAACTTAAAAAAATATACATATATAAATATACATAATAATACAAGATGTATTCATTTTTACACTGAAACAAAAAACAAGTATGAATAATGGTTCTTTTTGTAACAGTAGTGCTTAGACATTTCGCGAAGGACGAAAATGGAAAATATAAATGTATACGCCTTTTTGACAATCACTGTCAATATTTTTTCCGTAATGATGTCTCCACTTACTTTCGAAAAGCGTGTGCAATATTAGCATTACATAAACTCAATCTCTTTTCGTTAACATATTTATTTTATTTTTGTCTCTGTATCGTTTATGTTTTAGTTTTGAGTTCGTTTTAATCGACTGTAAAAAAAAATAATAATGAATCTTAGATTAACTCATTTTCAATTCGCTTGTTATGGAATATATAGTCTGTAGCATCAAGTACACTCGAGTTTTAGGGAGGTGAATGTATTTATTGTAAATATTTAATGTATGTGTGTGTGCCTTTTAGCAGAACAAAAAAAAAATATACACGAAATTTTAAAAATCTAAAATGTTTCATTATTACACCCTTCAAGGTCCAATTTCCTCCCCCTTGGAAATTCCTCAACCAGAAATTCCATCGCTGCGAGGATCCCGTTCGTATATATATGTTATTATTTTTTTTGTACCCTCTCATCTGAACTGGACATACGATTCGTTAAATTTTTCAATCACTTTGCGCCTCCGGAGATGTGCAATATTTTTGTTTCCCCTTAATTTTTATGTGCCGATAAGTTCACGGTTCTTTTTTTCCCTCCATCCGGAAAAAGCAAATTAAGATCTATACGAGCATTAAATCGGGCTAATAATCGAAGGCCGGGAGCTGCGGAGGAGGAATCATGAATATGTTTCATTTTTATAGTCCCATTTATACCGGGGAATTAGATTGCAGCCACCAGCATTTAGAGTTACCACAAAGGACGTGCACGACTGTTTCTTTTTTGTCTGGAGGGTCGAAAGAGCAGACACTTCCTCTTTCCAAACAACCCTCCGATATGAATTCTGCCGCTATAATATTTGCATTTTAATAGTTTTCTCTTACTGGAAAACCGTTCCGGACTCACCCTCTCGAACCTCCACCGCGTCTCGTCCCTTTCGTCCTCTCGCTCATTCTCTTATGTTTTACAGACGATAATCGTATTCAAATAAAGTTTTAACAGATGAAAAAGGGAATCGCTACGCCACAATTTGAATATAGAACGTGCACTTTAATCTGTTCCTGATTCCCCTTCACGTACGAACATCAATAACAATCGCCTTCATACATCTGTCAACCTTTCAAAACGAATCCATAAATTCACTTTTGCTAGATCTCCCTCGTACCTAATTACATGCTAAATCCAAACACAATTATCTGTAACTAAATAAAAGTGTCAACTCGCTTTCTTCAATTGCATACATAAACATACACATTTCTACTCACTCGCATAATAAATATTATTTGCTTTTAAATCCATATTTTTATGAAAATTTATATTTTTACATTTTCAGTTGATATATGCAATTGTTATAACTTATTTAGATATCTAATATAATGGTGATAGTTTATGAAATATGAATTACTACAGTAGTTTTGTATTTCCTTATGACCATTCGATGAAAACTGGTGAAATTGTGAAGTATTAAAGAAGAAGACAAAACAATTATAGTTTCCATGAAATATTGTTTATGAATCACTAGGAAAATGGAAAAACGGAAAAGGTAAGTTTTCCATAATTATATGAATAATTAAAAATCATGCAAATAGTAATCTGAATTAATTGCTAAATTTGAGGTTTCTTATCCTATTTCTGTATAGAAAAATATGAATTTTTTTATTGTTTCCAATTTTATCCTTATAAAAAAATGTTAATTAACTAAATAAAAGTACTTATAATTAAAGATTTTTTGCGGTAGATTATATATAAATACTAGAATTTTGAGTCATTTTGTTTAAATGTTAATATTTTGGTCACTTTTCACATTGTAACAACAACTTATTCTATCTAAATTTATTCACATAATGTATTTTTTTGAAATGTAAAGACAAAAAATACTATAAATCTATGAAGTTCTTAAATAATTATTTAAACAACTATTATTATATATATTCATTATTTATTTGCATATGAATGTTCAACGAGTTGTTGGTACTTTTTTTTAAGAAATTATGTCTTGAAAATGAATTATTTAATTTTTGTGCAGTAAATTTCAAAAATCCCACCGTGTTATCTCGAACGTGTAAGTATAAAAATTAGTAAATAAGTTAATACACATTATGCACGATGCACTGTGCTTTATAAAAGTGGAAACATGCGAGTTATAAATAAATTATAAACGAAGCATAGTCTATATATGCAGAGAATGTTAATCACGAGGTGGGATCGCATTGAGTAAATGTGTTGAAAACAAGTTTATTAGCACAGTGCATAATATATAATTTGAATGAAATTAGAAGATTAGGCATTTAATTGGAAGCGTATTTACAATGGATGCGGATCGGAATGGATCAAACAAGATAGGCAGAGATGGATGAATGGATGAGTGTTGTATGTAAGAGAGATAGAGGGTTTGTTGGTATGCTTCATCGCAAGATTGGGCAAATATATTCTTAATCGATTCGAGGAATCACGGAATCACATTGAAGATAATGCGCGCGCGTACTGCACGCAATGTCCTGTGTCCTTAATCTACATACAAATGATTGCTTGGATGTCCGTCCTCTCGCCAAACAGAAAGCTCAATATCATGTGTCCACCGACTGTCCGAATTCCACTTTGATGTGACATATATAAACGAATAATTAGCATATACTGGGGAGTACAAATACAGAGCGGGCAGAGAGAGTGTATAGGAGGGAGAGAGAGAGAGGAGCATCCGGGCGCGATATTGTCTTGCGAAAAGCCCTATAGTTAATTATTAAACTGGTCATCCTCGGTATCGTCCTCGTCCTAGTCCTCGTTCTCAATTCATCCTTCTTCCGCTGTTCCATCCGCCACTGCAACCGCCACCCCATTTATCCTTGGCCCAAGCATTTTTATTTCCCATCCATCCGCATGTCAATATTGGGAAGCAATAATAACGGAATTCCAATCGAATCAAATTTCCAAGAGCGATTTCATATATATACAAGCAAGGGAACGAACGAACTTATCTCTTTGAGTTCCAAAACAATATTATTTGTTATTTGTATTCATATTTTCCTCTCGAGATGGGGGAGCTGGAACGCTACCATTCGGAAAACACAGCAAGTTATTTTTAATTAAAATCAATCGAACTTGCATTTCCTGCTTCCTTTTAACAGAATTTAAACATATACTAAATATTAATTCAAATTTAATTAAGAGTTTTGAATATTGCTGTATAGCTATACTTCATATTACTAACTAGTCTAGATTTTGTTTAAATCATCGAGGAATGAAACAAGTTAATCCTGCAGATATAAGTTAAAACTAACCATTGGTATTTAATGCAATATATATTTTTCTATGGTACACTTATTAATTAGTAATTTAGATTTCTTTGAAAAATAATTGAAAGTTTTAGCAGTGTTTTAAGTACAAAAGTTGTTTTTATTAATTTATATAAGAAATTTTATTCAATTTTGCTAAATTTTAAATAATATTTCTGGGATTAATTGAAGCGAGAAATACAAAAAGATAACTTAGAAATATGAAATATTAGAAACCAAATAGAAAACACTTAGATTAATCTTGATTTATTACAATCCAAGTTACTAAAAAAAATCCTTGTTTAACTTTTTAACAAATGTTTAGACAACTGAATCAGACAACTTCGTCAACTAAATTAAGGATTAAGATTCACCCCTTAACATACTAACCTATAATAATGAAAATTTTCAAATATAATTATAAACATTTTACGGTACACCGGTTAACCGGTGATTTTTAAAACAATATAATTCAATCCCAAATAAGGATTGTTTTAACGTTTTCATGATTAAAAAATACGTTTTTTTTTTAAATAACTTAACTTTTATTAATCTCTTATGGAATGTGCAAGTGTTATGTCACAATTTATTTAAATTAAAATTTACTAATATACGAATTAAGTACAATAAATTATTTATAATTACTATTAAGTACTTAATAATTGGAATGTTCACTATTTTGTTTTTATTCTTATAAAGTATTTTAATATATACTACACGATATACAAGTGAATTACTTGGCAAGTTACGTGTAATATTTGACGTGTAATCTGATGTGATTCGTCGTATCTCACAATGGCAAAATAATATTTAAGTAAAAACGTATCCACAAGAAAAAATTGAATTAGAATGCAACAATATACATTTTATTGTTTAGTTGCTAATAAAAATAGAAAATTATACAATATAATATAATAATTAATGAAAATTTATGGAAAGGGATAATAATTTGAGAAATGATTATAATTAGTTAAAATTCGTGATTTTTTGTTAAAATTTCATGTTTTTATCTGTATTTATTTAAGTAATTTTTGTATTAAACAGAAGTTGTGATTTTAATTATTTTTATATGCGTATAACAACATAATGAAAAAATACGAATTTTCAATTTATAATTCTTGACGCAAATTGAAAGTGATGTTGAAATCAAATGTAAGTGTTACGTAAATTTGCAAATAAGATTTTCGATAACGTTCTTGGGTTTACTTTTTTTTTATTTTTGTTCATCATGCAGGAGAAATCTCATTAAAATAGAAGAACCTCTCGCGCAAAATGGACCTTTGTTTTTCAAATTAAGTGGAATTTCCAGGTAGCAATTCATATTAAACATATTCCTTTCACCGGGCAGCACTCGCGGGACATAAATAAGAAAATGAATGCTTTCATTGGTTCAAATAAGCACATTCATTCTTCCATTGAACTGATATTACTCTGAGATGCACCAAACATAGTAGGAATATCGTTTGTAAGGAAACGCTAAACGACTTCCTGCATTCATGTTTCTCTTCACTTGAAAATTGCATATGCATTTACTTGACTACTAAAATAGGCACAAGAAAATTTAATACACTGTCGAAAAAAAATAAATAAATAAAAAAAATAATTTTACATACAAAATGTATCTAAATTTGAAAATAACGTAATATATTAACTTATAAGAAAGTTTTACTAATGTTTTAAGTACAAAAGTTGTTTTTTATAAATTTATATAAGAAATTTTCTTCAATTTTGCTAAATCTTAAATAATATTTAATTGAATTAATTGAATTATTAATTGAAAAAATAATTGAAGCGAGAAATACAAAAAGATAAAAATAACCAGTGGTCTTTAATGCGATATATATTTTTTCTATGGTGCATTTATAAATTTATATAAGAAATTTTATTCAATTTTGCTAAATCTTAAATAATATTTCTGGAATTAATTGAGGTGAGAAATACAAAAAGATAACTTAGAAATATGAAAGATTAGAAACCAAATTTTGTATGAAAACACTTAGATTAATCTTGATTTATTACAATCCAAGTTACTAAAAAATAATTCTCTTTAACAAATTTTTAAACAACTGAATCAGACAACGTCGTCAACTAAATCAACATTGGATCAAGATTCACCCCTTAACACACTAAACTATAATAATGCCCTACTAAGCATGTTCAAAAAGTGGTAATTAGAAACTAGGAAAATGATTATTTGAAGTTTTTTTTTGTGAATTTTGGTAATATTTCAAAACTAAATTGGAATAGATAATTGTAATGAATGTTTGTAGCGTATGCATATTGCATAGGGTTGGCCGCATCGAACAAAACTTTTCAGAACAAAACATGTCATTTTTATAACGAGCCCTTAAACTAGAAACTCTGCCCGTTATAATTAGTATTAATGGAACGGCAAAACTTTTAACCTCTCGTTGCAAAAATTTTGCAACGACATATTTATAAATTTTCATAAAAATTGGTGGCTGCAGCAAGACAAGAATAAACAAAATAAAAATGAGTGTAACAGAACATGCAATCCATAATTCATAACAGTCCAGGAACGGACAAAAAAAATTAAATTACTAATGTAAATGTGACACCATAAAATATTCATTCCTGCGGGGGCTCTCACTCAGCGAATGCGTAGGTTCGTATTGTTTTATTACAGAATGAATGAGACGGAGAGTGCAAAAAACAACAAGTAAAACGATACCATAAAAATATTAACAAGCATTTTTCACATTTGCATTGAATATTTCATGATAATGACCATTCATTAGCACAGATTAATGCGACCTCATGTGATTCCTCCGATTGTGATCCGCGCCGTAAATTAAATGGCGTGAATAAATCTTCTAGCACACATCATCATCATTGTTCCACTTTCTTGTAATGATGCGCATGGTTCCATTACATATGCACCTTAATGTTTACTCCTTATACACACACATCTATTTTTGTTACAATATTAATAATAATATTATAATTTATTATTCTAATGAGTTAATTAATTTATTAAGAACTCATCGAATCGTTGTATCTTCTCTGAAAGCCGTGTGTACGATGAGTGTAGAGAAACCAATTAATTTTGCGAAAAGATTCCTTCGGTAATTATGCAACGCATGCGGTTAATGTCCTCGTGTGTACCACTGTGAGACACAGCCATTGGAGTATGATGCATTTGTGAATCTTCTCTGATCCGCCAATCGGCTTATTCCTCGTTCCACAATCAATTATAATTGTTGTTCGTTACACGAACGAAATTCTCTTGGATAATTTTAACTTGAATCATTTTATTATGAAACTTCAACTATTTAATAATAATGTATATGCTTTTGAGTAATTTAAATTTTACAAATTTGGAAATTCATTTTAACTACATTATGCAAGTAATATTTGATTTAATACATATACAGGTATACCCGCGACTTGTGAACTAGTTCCTTTCCAAAGGGTTGTTGGTATGTCGATATGTTCGTAAGTCGTGGAAATTTAAAAAAATTCAAAATATACTTATCTTACCACACTTTATCATGGTTTTTACTTTTATATATGTTAAATTACTTACTTTTCAAAATTATTTTAGCTATAATTTCTAAATTTAAAGAAAATATAAAATAAATGAACAAAAGGTTTTAGTCAAAAATCCCAATTTCTTCTTCATGAGATATCATAAACAAGAAGATAATAACTAATATAAACTATTTATATAACAGATTTAGGTTTTTTTTTAGAATATGCAATAATGTATGTAATTCCACATAATACCTAATAGTTTTCGACATTATAAATATTGCCAAATTAAGTTGGTACTTCTGAAAAAGACAACTTGGACAAATTGTCAAATTGAAAACATATTTATGAGTAAAGTTTGTAAGTAATATTATAGAAATGATGTCATATGAATAATGAATTCTAATTACATATTTACATTTTTACATTTTTATAATATTTATTCTTTCGATTACAATTTAACTGAAGAATTATATAATCGCGTGTAAATGTTATCTACCTTTGAAACGATATATGTAATTAATTACTGAATATATCTGATAAAACATTTATAAAAACACATTAATTTATTATTTTTAGATTTGTAACGAAATAATATTACTAAATAATTAATCTTGCGTATTATATCAAATATAATACAAAGAGAATATTGTAATTATGTAAGTTCAGTTGTCGAACATAATAAGTTTTCAAATACTGTTCGAAAACCGAAATCATTTTCTTCTATAACAATTAAGGTAAAATTATACAATATGTTTTCAAAGCTCAGACTATTTAAACTTTTATAATAGAATTTATGTACATAATCCTATAAAAAATCAATGAAAATAGATAAAATGTTAGAATAATAATAAAAAAAATAACTTTAAAAAATAATTTACAAAACTTTATTATACATTTTCTATGTTTCTTTGAAATTTTTAATATAATATAAGTTTAATAAGGAAGTAATAAAGATACGAGATTATTGAAAAGCTGTAGCAAAAATTAAATTAATCCTGATTGTAGCACGAAACATAGTGCATTTTTATTGCAAAAAAACTGTCAGAAAGTATGGTGTACATTTGAAAGAAAATCTTTGATTATCTAGAATTTCGAAAGCAATTGTCAATACTCAATATATTGGTATTGCTAGATAACCTAACATATTTGAAAGTCGTTGCTTTTAAGTTAAGTTGGATTTTGAAGACCAACTATTAAATTTTAATAAAAATATAATAGTCACCGTTATATTTTCTAAATTGAACATTTTAACCCAAATAACGTGAATTCACAAGAAAGAGACTTATTAAAAAAAAAATAAATTAAGAAGTGAAATTGTGTTTGAAAACCAATACATTTTTTATATTTTGCACATAGATGTATTCACTATTTTGCAATTATTGTAATTTTCACAATTTCATTAAATATATTGTTAATTATGTAAATAAAATTAAAATAAAGTAAGTTAAGGAATCTATAACTTTGTATAAATAAATTGTTTATTCTGACTTTCATTTTATTAGCTAATGCACTAATGTGCTAATGTCTAATTTACGTAATAACTTTGCTAATGCGTAATATTCTTCATATTGAAATGCATTTCTAAGTATTTAAAATTTTTAAGTTAATATTTATAACAGGGACGACTAATAGCCGATTCGAATCCTGATCAAGCCAGGCCTTTGTGAACCCTATTGCTTGCAGCAGGGAGAAAGGGAATAGTCGAATTGCAGAGTATCAATATACTGAAGTTAACCTATAAGACGGCAGCCAACAAAACAAATTACAGAAGAATATAATGAGAACAACTTCTTTTGGGAAGTTTACCAAAAAACAAATGTCTACTAGATGTCTATTAGATTTAATTAATGTTCGCAGAAATAAGATTGTAAATTAAATATACTATGACATAATAATAAAAAAATATTTATTACTAATACCTTTCTTTTCACATTAATTTGGAATATAAAAATGATGGAATAAGTTATTTTTGAATGAATATTTGCCTATGTGAGAAAGGTCGTTGAAGTAGGTGAATGCACTGTACATACTACATAGATTATAACAGTCCTTAAATAATATATGTTGCCTTTGATTTTACGCGGAAACCCCTTGAACACCTCAGCCCCTCTCGTTCGTTTTACGATACACAAAAGGAGGACATTTTTGCCGCGCGAAAAGCGCTGAAACGGTGTAACGCGACATCGTTCAAGTTCTCACTTGAATCCTTCTTTGATGTTTTCGGGAAGATGCAAAATCACACGAGTAACATTTAAAAAAATAAATAAGTAAATCCGGCCTGGACGGCTTAATGAATCTAATTATTATGTGGAAAATAAACACGCAGCTTTTCCCCTTGCGTGAGTTTCCTCTCCGATGGATGCTCTCATCTTCTCATTCCATCTCTCTTTCTCACTCTTGTTCCTCTGTAATTCGATTAAAATGTGTCACTTTAATTTGCATTTTTTATGATTAAAGGGAACGCTTTTTTTAATATTTACGTTTAATTTCGTCTGGATAGGACAAAATAAAATTAGGAAAAATTAAGGGAAGCATTCGCAGCGCCGCGCCTTTCGGTTCGGTTCGATTCGGTTTTGCCGGATAAAAAGATTTATTTTATTAGGAGGAATCCATTACTGAACTTTCTGAATCAACGTCAACTTGAAAAGAATTAAACGAATGGAATTAATTATAAGATTGATGGATTTTTTTCGGGCGCTGAATATTTTTCTGGAACGAAAGGGGGAGTGCACACTTTCATTTATAATTCGCGGCGTTTCTCTACGCTTCAATAATTACCAAATTTCATTAAGGATGTCTTCTTCGCATTATCTCTCTCGCAAAACAAAAACAAAAAAAATACGAGTTTAATCCAACAAACAAATAATATATGTAATATAAAATCACAAATATCATAAAATTAAAAAAAAAATCAATAATTATAGGAACATCTATAATTATAACATAAACTTTTTTTTTACAAATATATTGAATTACGATTTTAAACTCAATGTATATGATTTTTTTTTATTATAAAAAAATTAAGTATTGTTTATTGAATTCATTATATTTAATTCTTTATTTAAAAAACTAAAAAGTAATAACTCGTTTAGTCCAGTTTTCAGCAAAACTCAATTTCAGTTTTTTTTTTCAATTTACAATTATTTACAAAAATCAGAGAATTTCATATTGAATCAATTATATTTAATTTTCTATATGTAAAGAGAAGTAATAACTCGTTTAGTGCGGTTTTAATGTAAATTTATAAACGAATTGCTTTGAAAACTTTAATTTTATAAATTACACATCTAAATCTAATCTTATTTTTACAATTTCTAAACTTAATAAATTTCAAATTTAGGAAATAAGGGTTGAAATAATGAATCAATATATCCCTTTTTATATAGGTAGGAGCATGTGCACAAAAAAATATTAATAAATAAATAATATTTTTAATTAATATTAGAGAATGAGGTTTCATAGTTTTCAACTAGTAATTATACAAAATGATAGTTAATCGTTAAGATCTGTTGTTTTTGCTATCTTTTCCTAATGGTGTGCTTTCAGTATTATAGACAGAACTACACATAATTATATCACGTAATAGAATTTAATTTGTCTCGGACGTAAATATCGGATTGAGGGGAGGCCGTGGCTCGACCACTGTGTAATGGCCTTAATTGTAAAGTTTGGTTTTGCGTTGGTGGTATGTTTTATTGCCGTTTCGTGTGCCAGCCATAAATTAATCAAATGCAAATCCAAACCGTGATCCGTGGCCCAAGATAGTGATACCGAAATAACGAAAAACGTAACGTAGACGAAGGAGAATTTGGATTCGGACAATTTTTGTTAATTATTACTTCGGCATTTGATTGCGTATACAGATAGGAGGACGAAAGTAAACTAATCGTGCCCATTACGTTACCGAACATATATAGAAACCAAATTGCGTAAATATGCTAAGTGGGTATATATAGATTAGTTAAATATAAAATTCAGGGACTAATTTGTACCAATTTATTGTGTAAGAAGTTTTTTTTATATTCTATTTTAAATACTAAGAAACTAAGTAAAAATTCGTAACAAATACTTATTTTCATTAAGTTTCTGTAATTTTACATTACAAATAGATTTTCATCAAAATTAACCATAAATTCATTTTTATTTCATCATTTTTCTCATTTTGTTTAAATTCAATAGAAAATATTAATTGTATCAGAAGTTAAGAAGAAGTCAAAGACAAGTTTTTTTTAAGATTACGTATTCAATCAATGGAAAATGTTTTGCTTTACCTTTAAATTGAAATAATTTTTAGTTTGATTTGGTCTATTTATGTAAAATAAACTTTCTATATGGTTCAATAATTACCAAATTTCATTAAAATTGTCTTTGTAATTTCTATTCAAAACAACAAAAACTAACGCATTTTCACAAATAAAATTATACATTTTTGTTCAATATTATTTAGCATTTATTTGCACATTATTAGTTCTAATTTGAGTCAAGTTGACAAGAAATTAACAAAAAGTAAACTTACATAAACAATATAGAAAAGAGAAAAAACAAGCTCATTCTTATATTTAAAATTAAACATTTCTCTCTAAGAGTACTGACAAATTTATATGACACATAACATATTTTAAGAAGAAATAACAAATAATAATATAAAAGTGTTTAAGTAATTAAATGAATCGAGTTGAAAAATGTATATATAATATATTCCCATAAAGTATATGAAGGGTCTGAAGTACATATTTCAGTAAAATGATATTCAAATGTTGCGTAATGAAAATTTCGTTAACGGATTTGGGGTGCTTTCGTTTAATAATTATGCGTCGTTTTAGATTTAGTAATTAAGACCGGATGTATGACTGTTTTTGTTGATCTCCTTTTCCTCCCATTACCGTTATCAGAGCCGAAAAACGGGAGTTTTTGTGCGCGACGCGAAGGGCGGGAAGGAAATAATGAAAGGGGCGATAATTAAAATGCCTTCTTCTCTCCTTCTTCTTCCACCTTATTTATTCATTTTACATTAAACGGAGAGAAAGTTTGCCGGTTCACAAACGAAAATATAATATCTAAATTTGGTTGATTAACGCGGCGCGGCGTTGGAGGCGGCTGCTGCGGAATAGGTGGAAGAAAGAGAGAGAGAGAAAGAGAAAGATAGAGCCCTCTGCCAAAGACTGATAATGAATGCTTAAAAGAAAAATATCTATTAAAAGTTTGATACAATGGCCGACACAAAGGGCTGCTGCTATTGTGCCGAGCATCAATATTGGTACACATCACCTCAATTAAAATGTAATAAGAATCTCTTCTTTAGGTATAAAACTCATTAACACAAGGCGAAATGGGTTCGGGAAAGACGGCGTCGGCGGTTCTTCGGCAGGGGTGGATGGAATGCGATGCCGCGAAAGAAATTAAAATTACAAAGAGAGTTTTTAGTTTTGCCCTTCTGAAAATCGAACGGGCGGCTCTGCTCTCTGCGCGAAAACTTTAATTAGTTATCGATTTGTTTAATTACTTACTTGCTGCGCCAAACTATAAGTTATTCGTTACGGCGCGGATTGACGGGAAGAAATATATTTTCCATCCCCGAAAACAATGCACGTTTCTTCTCTCGCTCTGTTTCTATCTGGGATGAGTGAAGATCGGGATGAGGGTTGTGAAGAGAGGATGGATTGGGATGGGTCGATGTGACCACTGGGCAATTCGGCGGTCTACGTTTTGCTATCTCCACAGACGATGTATCGTTCCCTAGCGGCACTCATTTTTCAATATCCCAAAAGTGTTCCGGATATGAAATTGACCGGATCGGATCCGACCCAGAGATAAAAGCAGCTCCGAAACGGCCCAGAGATTTATACATTTATATTCATAGACATTGCGTATTTGTGCTCGGTGTTGTTGCAGAAACCTAAGATTAAACGATCCAATCCATCGATCATCAAATTTCTACATCTTTTCCTCGCACCCTCAGCAACCAGATCGATGTGTGTATATTTGATGTAATTGAAGGCGGTTCAAAACTGCTAACGACTTTCGTGTTACGTTCGAGGATGGCATAGCATACAGAGACTGGGGTAGGACGGTTATTATAAAAATGCCCTCGTAAAAGCTGATTAGAATTTCAGACACACTCGATGCTGAAGCCTGTGCGAAAAAAAAAGTATTATATATTTCCACAAATTGCCATTCAAATGTATACACCGTTTTATGCCCTATTGGCAACCGATTTATTCCGCCCTGCTCTATTGCTTACTGCTTCCATTCTTCCATTACCCCAACTCCAATTTGCATTTAACAACGATTTCGTATAAGAGATTATACAATCACAAAATTTCCTGCAATTCATTGCAACTGCAAATATTATTATTATGAAACGTAATCTACACAGTACAAAGCTTTTCATTTGCATGTTTACAATTTTAAAAATACATTTTCACAATCAGATACATAAGCAACATGTATTAAACAACAATTATTATTAATAATATACATTTTAATCTACCCTTATTAAATAGTTTTACTTGTATATTTCATTTACATTGCTGGTTCAAATAAAATTTAACTTGAATGAAAGATTGAAATTAATAATTCAATTTTGTTATTAATGTTCAATTAACATGCAATTTGTATGTATTAAATCAAATTAACTCAAATAATTATGTGCATCAAATCAATAATTTGAGTTTTGGTAACGGTGATTTCAATTTTAGAGAGCGAATACAAAAACGTTAAACACTCGATGCGTTCTTTTCCACCAAGTCGAATACCAAGAAATGGTAAATAAACAGCAAAAAAATGATCAAAAAGGTAAAGGTGTGGAACTGGATCCGAGGAGAGCAGCATCGGAAACCGACATAAGATTCTGGAAAAACGACTGAAAGAAAGAAGGATCGAAGGAAGAGAGCAGGTATCGAATTTGTTATTATTTGTTTGAGACGGTCGAATTGGTTTTGGTTTGTTGACAATTATGCACGTGTACCAAGGTGAAGTCGAGGTGGGACGGAGGTGCAAGAAACTCGCGTGTTTGGACGCACGAGCGAACAAAGAAATTTGTTATGAAGAGCGGAAAAAAGTGCTCCGCGCTGTTTGCTCGGGAGGAAACTGGGTGACGACTGGAACTAACTCGTTTTACACTTAGAAAACAGATGGTAATGGGATCCCCGACCCACAATAAAAATAAGAATAATCATAGTAGTAGTAGTAACACCATCAGCATCAGCATGAGAAAAAGAAGAGGAAGAAGAAAAAACAAACATTAGGAGCAGCAGGAAAGCCGCTTCCCTTTTCCCAAATAAAACGAAGAGAGAAAACATAAAAAGCTGCGCTGTTATTGATTGATTTAATTGAAGCAATATTTCTGGTTGGGAAAGCAAAGCGAAGTGAGGAGCCGGTGCCCCATCATTATCGATTTTAATTTGTACAAGGTGGATATAGCAATTTATGAAATTAGTTTTTATATTCTAAAGCTGGAGCTTTTGTGTGTATATATGTGTATGTTTGAGCTGCGGGTATGGATGAAATAGATTGCTGTTGCTGCTGCCGCAGTGTATATGTGTGTTGTTTTTTTTTTCGTTCGTTGAAGGAGTCGGGGGTGGTTGGTTTCAGAGTGGAGCTCATATAAAAACAATATGGAAAGTCCTGAAAGTATTTAATAATGAAAACAGTGGCTGTCGTTGGGAGCTGAGCAGTTCGTGTTTTGAAAATTAATATGTAAACGAATTCACGGGTTTGTTGTATTATATAAAAAGCTCGACGGGGGTTGAGGTGGCGAAGGACGAAGAGGAAGAGGACGAGGACGAGAAGGATCCGAGGCGCTGCCGCTGTCATATTCAAATGAGTGGCGCGTCACTGGCTGTAAGATGTTCGTGTGGCAATTTGTATGACTTTTGATCACTTTTCCAATGGCCGAGAGAGACATATTTTGCAGACCCAAATATATGCATGTATATATATATATTTACACGCAAGCATTCTCCTACACAAATACACACGGACACACACACACAAACAGATACAGTCGTTTGGTGCAAAGAGAAAGAAGGGCACAGAGTGAGGTTCCGCAACTCGTTTATGTTAATCCTCGGCATCCTCGCTCGTGCGCGCCTTTCCCCATTTCGACACAACTCAATTTTAATTACATTTTCTTTAATTAATATGCTAATAATTTTGCATAGTAATTATTGAGAGCAATCTAGTGAACGCACCGATGTCGCTTTGATGTATCCATCTTTAACCGGACTACTGTATGTACATCAAGTGTCTTTCCAATATACACACACTCACAACACGACTCCAACTGTTTTGTTGTTCCTCTGGTTAAACCCTCTTCGCATTAAACCCTCTCACTCGCACTCGATCTCTTCCTATACCAACCCCATTTCCAATTTTAATCTTCCTCGACGACAAACCTCGACGCTCCATCCAAATAATAATATTATTCTTAACTTAACTTCTTCATTTCTCACCCAAAATATTTTATATATTGAATCTACCTAAATCATTATATTCAATCTACTTTTATTAATTTTCTTATAAAAAAATATACGTAGATTTAACAAAATTAATGAAATTAATGTTTTTTCCCCTATAATACATATCCCAAAATATTGAGTCATTTTTAAGAAATAATAATCACAAACAATACGAAATACAAAGTCGATTATTTATTTTAATTCTTTGTCTTTGTCAATTTTATAAATTAATTGTGATCTGTGAAGAATTAATTAGAAAAGTAACATTAATACAAACAACATATTGAAATAATAAAAATAATTAAAACACTTCCAAGTTTCATTCATAAAATTTGCTTAATTAAGTATAATGTTTAGTAACACCTATGATGACTTAGTTTCTGCTATTATTAAATTCTATTATATTATTTTGAACCAATAAACCTTTAAAACGAATTACTTCTATATGTAAAAATAAAGTTTAAAGTAACTAGTGACATAATTTTATTACATAAGGTTATAATTATAATCGATCAATAAAAATTCAATTCAAAAGTATTTTCCTATAATAGATCACATGTTAATTACAATTAAGTTAAATGTAGACACTTTAAAGTTTAAATTATTGCCTTTCTTATATCTATAAAATAAGTTTTGTTAAAAGTTTGTATAACGATGAATACAGATATTTTATCTTTGTTTTTTATTCTAGTATGTTATCATTAGTATTAATGTTACATACAATTGCAATTATAATTAATAGAACTATTATAAATTATACAATCAATTACTTCGCAATTTTATTGACGTTTAAGTTAATGTCAGATTATTAATTTGTTTTTTTTTTAATCGTTTCTGTAATTATTTATATTAGTTTAAAGCATATTAATTGCACACGAGGAAGCATTAAGTAAGTTATGATTGCCATTTATTATCTGTAATTAATCGAATGCAAATACGAATGCAGCCTTTGTGCAACTTTACATATACATAAATTATTATGAATGCAGATACGAGATAAATACACTTGTAGAAGACAAGGTGACAATTCAATAACAGTTTACAAGCTGTCACAGTGTAATTTCAAACAACATTCCGATCGCTTATTATTGCGTACGCAAAGAAAAAAAAACATCAATGTTTAATTTAATATGCTATTCCTGGCAATATCAAATCAAAAGATATTCATGTTCCTTTTTCTTTCTTCTTTTTTTTTCGGTTACATAAATGGAATTTATGTGAAACGTTTATGATCGCGAAATAAGAAGGGAACAGTATGTAATGTTCTTTGTGTGTGTCTATGCATTTTTTTTTCTCTTGTTTCGTTGTTTGGAATGGGAAGAAGGGAGGGCCCAATTGAGCACACCCCAAACTCTGTGAAATTGTGGCCATAATAACACACACACAACAAATCGCGAACCAGAAAGAAATTTGCATGCAAATCTAGAGCTAAGCCAGAATCGGTATGGAAACTTGTATCTCTGATCGTTTTGAATAATAATAGCCCTCGTTTCTCCTCCTCCTTTTTCCTCCTCTTCCTTCTTCTATACTCCTCGTTCCGTCTTACATTACCAACGTAATAACCCAACCCCAAGAAAACATTCATATATAGGTAGCTTAGCGTGTTTATGTTCAATCACCAAATTACTTTATAATATCCGAAAGAGATATTGCCTCCCCGCTTTCCCGAAAACAACTTAATGTTGATTAAATGCATTTATAATACCTCGGATTCGACTCTCCGGGACCTGATATATCGAATGGTCAATACTTCAGGTCATATTTATAATAAATAGGGAGAGAAGATCGCTGCAGCCAATCTCTCACCGCCTGTCAGCTGTCTACAATGCTTATCTCCATTGTTTCTTTATTGTCTGCAATTCAGTTATCGATACACTTTCTCCCAGCACCGAAGGGACTCTGAGAGCCGAGAGATGGATGGATTTTTTACTGCACGCTACAACATTACCCCAGAAGTACTCCGACCATCCACACACATCCACACATCACTCACCATATACACACGTTGCTGTTTATTTTTTTGGAGCCATTCACGGCTGCCTTCTTTTTTTATTTATAAGAAAACAACAGGGTAAATGAAAAAAATTGAGGGAGATGAGGAATAGAGAAAAATCATCGCCGCTTTGCCACCCTCCGTGTGCGATCACAGTTTCATTTCGTGCACATTAGTCATCATTTTAGGCTTATAAAAATTTCATTTCTCTCCTCCGTAAAAATATTATCTCCAGAGTAAAATATTGTACATCCAATTTAACTTGGCCAACTTCATGTTCCATTCCATTCTGCACGAAAGCGTCGCTCGTTACGCCCATCCACATTGCCTATTACGTAACATTTATATTAATATCAATCAGCAATAATATATTACTGTATATCCCATTTCACACCGCTTACTATAATAAAACATAATATACATAATTCAATTAGTATAGTTCATAAATCTAATATTATTTATATCATATTTGCAAATTTATTACTATATATAATTTATGTCTTATATAAAACTAGTCTTATTGTATCAATATATAATTATATATTGATACAAATTACAAAAAAAAATAGTTTTAATTTTTTTGATATTTCAGCACATTTTTCTAAAAATATAATAAAACATACTAACAATATTCAAAATACATTCAATAGGTATAGTAAAATTCTTGGAAAAAATACTAGTTTTAAGTTTATATTATATATAATTTTAAGTTAATAAACATTACATTTTATTTATTAATTTATATATTTAATATTCAATCAACATATGCACATATACTCTAATACGTATATAATTTAGTGTTCAAAATACTAAACTTAAAATATTTTACATTAAATACAATACAATTAACTATAACACATTGATTATTACATCTTATCACTCAGACTTGCTCGAATTTTAGTGCATATTGCATCTGCAAAAGAAAAGTCTTCTCGATACTCTTGGGTTTTACTATGAAAAGGTGAAAATTTCATTTGATTTTTCTTCATTTTTATTCAAATTAACGGAATTACAGGTAAATACTGACAACAAAAACTGGTAATTATATTGGTCAGTGAACCGTTTATTGGTAATGGAAACATGATATAAGTTTTGTTGTTCTTTTGTGACTCATGATTTTCTTTGTGAAATTTTATAAAATAATATAAATAACAAATAGAAGTTGGTACACCTATTAGACATTTATGTATTATGTAACGCATTATGTGGATGCAGACTTAGAACTCAAAATATTTCTGAAATTGAATCGTTTTATTATAAAAAGTATACAATAACATAGTTGTGACTTTTGCATTGTAATCAACAAAGTGACTTTATTTCATTGTATAATAAACCATTTGTCCGATGATTATGTTTATTTTATCGAATTGTTTCCGCGTGACACTCTTAATGTATTTGCACGAAATGAATAAAAAAAAGAAAATAGAAATGCATTAGCAGCTTGTCGGTGTTTTCATTGTGGTGACTAAATGTTTTGGAAAGGAAGCTCGTATTATTCTTTTTTTTTGTGGTGGTGTGTGGGTTATAGTAGCTGCAGCATTATACGATGATATTGTGTGCGAGCATAAACACGGAGCATAAGGAAGAGCAGAAGCCGTGCTGCGGCGTTCGCTGGGTGCGAAGTGACAAGATCCATTTCGTCCTTTGGTCGTGTACGTCCTGGAGCAGAGCCGTGACTTGCGTTCCTTGGACATACAGGCAATTCCCGAAGCCGCCAGACGAGCAGTGATAGATGAAAGTCGGGGACCACTGTTTTACACAGCCGACGAGTATTAAATCCGGGCCCGGAATGCCAATGTTACCACCATGACACGCATTTCAATTGTTTGCATATAACGTTTTACACTCGAAAACCCGGTACAATCACCCCACCGCTCGTATATCTATAGATGCAGAAATGTATTCTGGTTTAATTAATTAATAATAATTTTGACTTTCCCACCCTCGCGCGCGCTCAGTTTTTTTATATTCATTTTACCGGTTTCAATTTCCCTCAAAATGTATTTATTCTATACAATAATGTGTCCCCATTTAATTTGTCAAATCTCTTTACCCATTAAACATGAAAAATGAGTTTTTTTTTATCCAATACAATTTTACCGTATTCCAAGTTAAATTTACTTCAAACTTAAAATCAGTTAAAACCAAACACAATTTGAAATTATAAACAAAACATTAATATTCTAAATCCTAATTAATAATTTCATAATAAATACTAATAACAAATATTTGAATAATTAACTCATATTATTGTACAAGTTAGTAAAAAAATCAAGTGAATTTGTTTCAAAAGACTTTTCAATATTGCAAAACTAATTTCCACATAACAATTAATTTAATAACCAGATCAAAGTATATCTTATTTCAATAGTATTCCATATATAAAATTAGATATAAAAATATCGAGAATCGAGAACATTTTTTAGTTACTTATTATGCCTTCACTTTTTAATTAGAATTTTATACAAAACTATACTTAATTCAAACATTATTGAAAAGTAGTGCAGGTAGTAGTGCAGTAGTTCAATTTGAAACTTGAGAATTTGCATTTACACGTTTTGTGCGATTTATTTTAAATTTATGAAAATTAAGTACAGTGAAACCTCGCTTAACGAGCATCTTGCATTACGAGCATTTCGCATAACGAGCAAAATGAATTGAAAAAAAATAACTCGCTTAACGAGCGACGTTTCGCATAACGAGTGACGATGAGAAGAAAATTCCTAGAATTCGGAAATTTTGGAACGGATTAGACTCGTTAAGCGAGTTTGCTATTGGTGTTCGGTAACTAAGGTATTTTTGGTTTGTTAATAAATAATATTAGAAATGTATTCAAATATATTCAAGAAAATGAACATTTTATAGAAATTTTAAATTATTTGAAATAAATATGTATAACTAAGAATGTATGTAAAAAGAATGTTTTAATAATAAATAATATCGCACAACATAATATTATTTAAATAATAAATTTCGCAAAGAATTATTAAAAGGAAATTATTCTAATACGTAAATCAACGCTTGATCACACTTATATTATAAAAGAAAATAAAATCTATATTCCTAATCTTATAATTAGAGAATAAGCCTCTAATTGTGATTCAATTAATTAGTTTATAATTATGTAAATATATAATTATTTTAATCAGTAAACATTGTGCATTCCATTCGCAGAAACTCAATGAGTTCAGTCCCAGAAATTCCAATACCCAGCCATGCAGATAATCGAATCCTGGAGATAGCCCGTTCTATACAAACAGAGAAAAAAAAATTACGAAACGAAAATTACATATCAATTTGCACTTAATGACATCATTATAGTAATTTCAATAAGCATGCCACTTTAGTTCGGCAACACTCCTTTGGATTAATTAAAATTTGTTTGCGTGTGTCCTCTGTACGTTTATATGTAAACTTGTGTGGAATGAACAGAGACGGAGGTATGTGACTTTCCCCAATTCCCCGATGTTTTTTTTTTGTGCGCAGTGAATTCAATTTCCTAAAAAAAACCGAATGGTAGTAAAAGAAGGCGAACATTAAAATCGATAAAAGGATGGAATAAAAAGGATAATTGATAATGATGCGGGACGGATCGGTTGGCAATTCGATACATTTTAAAGGCCCCCACTGACAATGTAACATATTAGATTGGGCCACACACCGGATGGTTTCAAAAGCCGCCTTGTTCGACACACTCGACATACCCGATGACAGTTGCTGTGCTCTCTCGTCTTCTTAATATATTTGGTTCGATCGACAGAAAAAAAAATAAACAGCTACGTCAATCCCACACGTATCTTTCACATGATTAATTGTCGCACGCACCGAACCAACATTCATACACACAAATATATTTTTTTTTGTTCCCATTTTCTCTCCTTCTCATATAATTTATGTTATGTATTTTATACAAGATGTAATTATGACTCAATATTTTCAGAAGACAGGTGATTTGATTTGATTGCACCGATTAAAAAAAAAAACTCGTTGTAATTCGCCGTTAACTTAATTGCATCGCATGCAGATCATTAAATAATTTTAGGAAATGTGTTCGATCGATTCACTCCATCGATTATTTACGCAACCTTTGCCATTCAATATCGATCATATATTGATGTGATGCGTTTCTAATCATTTGCAGTTATGTAGGTAATAGTGATTCATGACTCTACTTTTACAATAGTTAACCTTTCCAAGCAATCATAGATCATGGAATCAAAATATCTATTATAGTGTTACCTTTCAAAGAAAAGAAAAATGTACACATAGGTATGAAGTTCAAACTCAATTTTATTTACTAAATATATATTATTTTTATATATAGTATATTTTATTTAGTTATTTACAAGTTTTGATTGATCAAAACCTAGTAAATTTAATAAAAATAGAAAAGTACTTATGTTAATACAAATTATTGTATTAAGATTGAAAAACAATTATTACGATATAAAATATTTAAAAATAATAGAATTTTGTCCTACAAATGAAACAAATATTAAGTTATTTTTTTGTACATTATATTTAAATTTATTGTAAAATTATTCAATTAATATTGATTAGTAAACTTAATTTCAAATGTAAACAGTATTTGGTTTATAATTAGTTTTATTTTTAGTATAAATAGATTGAAATTGTTTAAATTATAAAAATATAAATTTTGTTTTTTTCTTCTGTAAGAAAATTTGTTTTTTTTAAATGGATACATATTATAAATTAGTGAAAATTTGTTAATTATTCTCGCTATGTGTCAATATTTCCGGTTGCGATCAGGTGATTTAATTGATGCATGCGAGGAAATTTAGATTGCGCCCGAAACTACTTCGCCTCTAACATCATTAGTTCATGCTGACTTGCCCAGAATTTGCTTAACTACACTAATAGAGATGTGTCTTTGCTATTTGCGATTTCTACATGTTACAAGTAATTACCTACTTAATAGCATTCCATCCTCGATGCTACGCGTGTCCCAATACATCTTCTCCATCTCTACCCCTCTTCTCTTAATATCATGGAATTATGACGCGAAGAATACGGAGTCATTATTATATAAGATAGGTGACCGTGCGATCATAAAGCGGCGATTATCGCGGACGATATGCTTTGATTGCGTAATCCCGCCACCTCCCCCGACCCCAGATATTGACGTCATCCACCCCTGATGCTAATACGATTTGATCCGCGGAAAGAAATAAAATAACTCAGCACGACGAGGACGAAGGAACGCAAGAGAAAAAAACGAGTGTCGTCGTTGGAGGAGGATGGGGGATGATCGTTGTGGGGTGGGCGTCGGATCTGGATTGACTGAGAGTGGCTTTTTGGGAACGCGCAACGTCTTTATGTGCATTTTAAATCGGGATTTTATTTGTCAAGAATCCGAACCCCGCCGCACTTTAACGCACGAAGAATTCATAATTTCTTTCTGATACAGCACACAACTACGGGGGTGGCATCACGGCATGTGCTTCATTTTAACTTTTCCGACGAGACCTCTTCAATCAAAAAAAGAAAAAAAAAGTTATTGAAATTCGAATTTATTACATTCCAGATTCTTTACGGATTTCAGTAGCTTCTGAAGTTGTATATCATTTAGGGTTAACATTTTTTTTTTCTTTAAGAACAAGAAAACAAATCAACTTTTTTCGTCATATTTGAAAATAATTATTAAATAAAATATTACAAAATTAATTAGATTATTCATATTTTTTTTATTATGGCTGTTGTAAAATGTATTATCACTTCTCATAATATTAATTATATTATATAATATACAAAATTGCCGTGGGATATAGTTCTGACAAAATAACTTTAATTAGTAATGAAGGTAAATCTTCAAAGTTTGGCCCAAAACTTTCAACATAATAACTAAATTGTATTAATAACATGCTACATAATTCATTCATTTTTATCATATTAATTGCAGCATGGAAACGAATACCAAAATATATACTTAGATTAATTTCACTAAAAAAAAACATTGTTTTACGGTAAATTTCGTTAAAAATTCACAATAATTTGAGATTTATATTATATTTTTCTGAAACAATTAAACAAAATACTTAATACTGTTATTTTTAGACAAAACGTTCTTAGAAATAATTTAAAAAGTGAATCTTTTGATTCTTATTAGAATACTTATAAGCGTATTTTAGTATGTAATAAAAAGTGTTACCCAAATACATTTAGAACTAAATAATAAATATAACCTATTGCAAATATGTATTTACATACGTAATCATTCCGCTCTACTACAAAAAAAAAACATTTCTTTAAAATACAAACAAAATTAGATTTAATTCTGCAGAATATTAGTAATAATTATTAGAATTTATATGCCAATTACAATAGTCTCATACTTTTTCAGATACACAAGACTAAAATTCTTAATAGTAACTTACTTAATATTGTTTTAAAGATAGATTTTAAATTTTGTTAAAATATATGTTTTTTTTGACGTATACGATTATATTCAATTCGTATTCATGTTGTAAATTGAAAAGTAAATATGTTGGTAGACATCTACGTGCAAGAAATGCAGGTTAAATTTAAATCGTGTAAGTTTTGATAGCATTAGGGTTGATGACTGCGTGGAAAATGAAAGCGAAATGAAGGGGATCATTAGACGATAAGCGATGTATCGGGCGGAATATCGCAGCGGATGGATCGTTATGGTAAACAGTGTAATGCATGCGAGCACGTTTCACTTGCGATTGCTTGCCAAAAGAAAAAGTGATAAACAATGTTCCCGGTATGGGAGAGACATTGATTGGGAAGTAGTGATCCGAGATCCGAGGGGGGAAGAAATGAAGAATTATGTATAAGAGAGAGAGCGAGAGAAAGAGTGATTGAGCGAGTGAAGGAGAGATGATGAAAGAGAGACCCCGTTGTTGTGTGTTATTGTTGTATTTTAAAGCGGTCCGAAAAGGGGAGAAGTGAGAATACCCGAAGCACACAGTAGCGAATGCCATGACTGTCCGTTTTCATTGTAATTCGAGAACCGTTTTTTTATTTACACGATCGGACAATTATATCATTGAATTAGGCCGTTTCGAAGGCCCGGTTTAAAAAAAGCCAGTGAGAAGAGGAGATTTCTGCTTGCTCATGGTTTCGCAATAAGCAACCGAGCAAACTGAGCACACTCTCGATATATATACATACACACATAGTGATTTTGGTTGATGGGGCGCCAATCCATCCATCCATCCTACCAACCCAATCCTTCCATCCCCAACCTTAAAAAAAGAGTACAGTAATGGAAACTGATTTAAATCGCATGTTGTTCTCCATCCTTTTTCCCGTCCATTCTCATATACCTATTTCGAAATCGAGAGCGCGACTCGTGGGAAATTGATGGTGGTCGCATGATTAATCATTTACCATCCCTTAAGAAAACTTGTATCATTTTCGGCACCCGGCAAAGTTTTTCTTTTTTTTTCATATTAATTATTGAGCGCATTTCAATGGCGCCATTAATATCTCCCCAGGTTTTGTTTTACTTCTTCAAATATCCCCTCACTTAACTCGCAGTTATTTTCCACCTTTTTTTTCCCTCTCCATCCATCCCTGTGTTTCTGTTTCGAGACCATCTCTTCATGTTGCTGTTGTTGTTGTTCTTCTTCTTCTTTCCGAATTGTACCATAAATCCAGATTTTATAAATCGCAAATGGCGTGATCGCACGCTAGCCACCACCAGGGGGCCGGCACATAATTCCCAGATTAGCCGGCCC
The DNA here is from genome assembly GCF_001412225.1 of Nicrophorus vespilloides. Taxonomy (NCBI): domain Eukaryota; kingdom Metazoa; phylum Arthropoda; class Insecta; order Coleoptera; family Silphidae; genus Nicrophorus; species Nicrophorus vespilloides. The sequence continues at coordinate 77,502 of NW_017096267.1, read as the reverse complement.
CGGAGATACTTAAGTAAATAAACGTCTCTCTTATACACCACTATCATATTTCATTGAGGCCATTCCGAATAAATTCAATCGATAATATTAAGTGTATTCATTTTTATTAAGTCCTCACCTCATGCCGCCACGCTACCATTAAACGCATCAACTCAAAAAACCAGATTATTATTTACACTTTCATAACATTCAACAAAACCGCCGTCAACTGACGTCCATGCACATACATAATGTCCATCAATGATTTACGAAATGCTCTTCTTCCATATTCCAACCAACAAACTCCACTCACCTCTGCAAAAACTCTTCATACTACGTTCATTTTTTTTATTTATCTCTTCCTTAATTAGTCTGGTGTCGGTGAAGGTATGAATATCGTCATTTGTGATATATCACGGTAGCTCGGTGACCATTCTCAGCCATTCTTTGATTGAAATCTCTGGATCACATCAATAGTATTTTTACATGCAGACCCCATAATTGAATAATGTATGTCCAAATAGGTTCATTCATTATTATTTTATGTAAGATTTTTCCTAGAAAACATCAAACGAGAATATAAATATAACAATTGTCATAACAACTGAAAATATCCAAAGTTTTACAATTTGTATTAACTAGAAAAATATAATTACATTTATATTGAAAAAATATTTAACAAATTATTTTGTTTGCATGTATTTATTGTTTTTATAGCTTTCATTTTGTATTAAATCCACAATATATAATGTCCTTTACAAATGTCATAGCAATCGAAAATTCTTAACTTATTTTAATAAAAATATTAATTTTTAATTACAAAAAAAAATGAACCATAAAATTTTAAATTATATAAAATATACTAAAAATATTTTTTACATTGCATAATCATCATCTTCATCAATATGCTATAAACGTTTAATGATTCACCACTTAATTCATCATTAATATTCCAGCTCTTATTTTTAGATTGTTAGAACAAAAATAATCGGAATTATTATGTTTTATTAATGTTCAGTTAGTCTTAATTAAAAAGTGATATATTTTTTTTATCAAAATCTACTGGAATTATTACAATTATTTTGATGAAATGCTTTTCATAATAGGATTTAATTCTAATATAGTTTTAGTGTTTTAGCTTCAATTTCATGTTTTATTTTGATAATATCTTCCTTATGTATCTAATATATAAAATTATCATTTAAAATAAATAATTATAAATTATTTAATTTGCCAGATTTAGTACAGTAATTGGTAGAAAATTCATATGAATTACTTGTATAATTGTATTTATATTTTGTTGTTTCTATAATAAATTTTTTGAGTAATAAACTGTAATAATGTTATTAAAAATTGTAATATAATAATTATAATCTAGATTTAGTTGAAAACATTGCTCGGTCATGTTTACAAATTATATGTTACAATTAATGATAAAGTCTGTGTATATTTCTAATGAAAGGTTAATTCAAAATATAAAATTTATATTCCACACAGAAGCGAATATTAAGAGAAAAGTAAAACAAGCCTACTTCATTATTATAACTATAACAGCATAGGAATAACTTACAAAAATCCTTATCTAAATTACTGAATGTACTTGAAAATTAGCTTTTAATAGCAAGGTGCAGCTGTGGTGAGCTACTACACAGAGAACTACATGTGTTCTTATAACATTTTTTTTTCTTTCAACGTTTTGAAAATCGTTTCCTTTTTATTATATAATGGAATAGGAGGAATGAGTATTTAGTTTAAACGGACTGTGATACTGAGTGCTCAAATGATCAAAAGAGAAATTACACAGTGTGATAGAAAGAGAAAAACATAAGATGAGTATAACAATAATTCCGAAGCCTATGATTATCGGGCATACTTTTCGAAATTGGATTTTAATCTTTTTTTCGCCGAATTATTAACTCCACAGCACACAACACACATAAAGCGGCGCGCGGTTACCGTTCGTCCTTTGGAACGGCAGTCCATCATTGTAAATTGGACAATTATACAATTTGTGTCTATAAAATGGAATTAAATTTTGCAATTCTATTAAGGCATGTTCTTCAAATTGTTTCGTCTCTGCTGCGCAGACATTTTGGTCATTATTAAATAGCAGTGTAAACGATCGTCTGGGGGATATTACATTTTATATATAGAAAAGGCATTTTGGCTCATGAATCATATACCCGTCACTCACCGAAGAAGGAGGAGGAGGTAGAGAGTTGAAAGAATGGAGAAAAATCCAAGAGGAAGAAAAAAAAAGAAAGAACGTGAAACGTAAAAAATAAGGACCACAGTTTAAAATATTTTTAATTTTTATCCTTCGGGGCATAATCTTTTTATACGCACTCCTCTTTTTAACTACTATAAAAGCGGTCAATGGTTCTGAGCACCAGAAGCTTCCAAAGTTGTCTTGCGTTCTGCATTAATTTAATTCCCTCGAAGCGCAAAAGGGATTGGACGGAAAGTAAAATAATAAAAAAATATATATATATTATGTATATTCGACGGAATTAATGGAAATATAGTAGCGTATTTATTATTATTATTGAATGGAAACAAATATAACAAATCGGTTGTCAGAAGGTTCTTTCAATAATAAGTTCGTGTTGAAAAGGTATTATTCATTATTTTTTTTACCCCCGTTATATTTGTACACACACACATTCGGAAAGATACGGAAATTAACCATCCATAATATAAATCGATGAGCCCAGTCATGGGTTCCAGTCATTATTGGGTAAAAATTACTATATATATATATATATATATTCATATAAAGAGATTGAAGATAAAAGACGAAACGGACAAAAAGGGCAGCGACGGAGGCTTTATTTTTTAATATAATTTTTATTATTATTTTTATTAAAACGTTTTCAAATTATTATTATGGCCGAGGAGCCGTAATCAAAGCTATAAAAACAAATTAAATTTCATATAAAAATGGTCCGGGGTTAACCCATTATAACCACACATACCCTATCATTATTGTCTCCCTCCACTTAAGGATGCTTCCAGCACCAAAAGCCATCTCTCCTCTTATTGTAATTCATATTTTCTTCTTTTTTTTCGCTTCGGTAAAGGTGCCCTTAAAGCATATACTCACTCGGTTTCGGATTTTTATTGATCAACGCGACTTAACTTCACAATACATTCAATGCATTACCGAAACAAGATGAATAAGATTATTATTAATACACATGTAAAGGAATATTTCAACATTCATAAATCATCCAAAAACTTCATATACAAAGTATATTTTTTTACATAAATTTATCATAAAATTAACATGAAGTAAATTGGCTAAAATATATTAATTAATTGCATTAAAGCTGTAGTAAATCCATACTTTCGAAATCTTATATTGATTTTGTTTTTACTGTATTTTACACTAATTATGTTAAAACTTTAGTATAGTTAGGAATATTACAATAGTTATATTTATTTAAGCAACTTAAAGATATGTTCTTAATTTAGTCATCATTATTCATTACTTTTCTCTCAATATTTAAATTAATTTTATAAAAACAACAAATATTAAAAATAGTTAGTAAAATAAATGAAAATTAATTGTTGGATTTTTATTAGAATATATAAGTAAATAATAAATATTAAGTGATATAATAATGAATCATGCTTCACACGATTCCTAATCAATTGATAGATCTGTTATGTTATATTTTTTTTCTTCTTCCAAATTGGCTTGTTATAATCGTCCGATAAATCATGATAACTATTATTGATCAGAACGAGTGGAATTAGCGTGTTCGGAACATCAGAATGTATTGATGTGGACAAAAATTGATCGAAGACGGAGGTCCAATTGGCGTGGGTGGGCCGGAACACCTACGCACCCAACATTTAACTTTAATATACACATTAATTATATTTAGAGAATGAAGCACAAATATAGTCCCAATTAAATGATGTAAGTATGAGTAAATCTAAATGTTTTATAACATTTTTTTTAATAATAAGTTAGTACATTAATTAAAAATAGTAATTAAATATAGAAAGATTAATTTCTTTTAACATTGTACATATTATTAATATAAAATCTAATTACAATATCTACCAATATTTATTTACTTAAATAAATGGTGATAAACTAAATTAATTAGGAATTCAATTAATGAATACTAATTATAGTTACTTATTAATTATTTTAAACGTATGTGTCAAACTAAATATGTATAACATCTTGAATATTTTTGTTTTGAATTGTTGAAATGTTAGAATATAAATGTAATAGAAATAAATGATTCGTAAATAATGTTGTTTGCATCAGTTTAATTGAACTGAATTTATTAGGTATTCCGATGAAAGCTGGAATAAAAGTTGTTGTATAATGAACAATGCAGATAGTATCGCGTTGTGGGCGCATGGGAAGAAGGTAAAGACCGGTGACTTGTATATTAGTTTTCGAGAGTTTCGAGTCGGTTGGATATTTTAATTTGAGCAGTAGTAAATAACGCTGCTTAGTTTTCGTGGTCGTTAATTGCTATAATTTTCTTGGAAAGTAATAATATGAATATGAATAAGAGAATTAAGAAGACTTCGTGGCTTCGCGTCGCCGGGGTCACATAAAATGCATAGCCGTTAGAGCTTTAGTTAGGTATGAAGATGCCCTCTCAGGCCGTGTGTCTTTAAAGTAAAATTAACGCAAACACACTCACTCACACCGACAACTCGCAAAACTTCCATGATATATACAGTGTGAATATTATACGGTGCTGTATTTTAATTGAAACCATAAATATATATCTTCGCCGCGGTGCCTTTTTGCGTTTCAGAAATTCCCCTAAGTAATGTAATAATATTATACGTATAAGATGCGCCGGGAGGGAAGGAGGGAAGTAACGGTGGAAGGAAAGTCGGAAGAGGTGCCGTCGCTGCAAGAGGATGAGGAGGGTGAACTCTAGTGTATTTCGCGTTGCGGTGGTGTAGAGACCGAGTCGACAATTAACGTCTTTCTTTGTCAAGTAATGATGAATGTCTCCAATAGTAGCACCCCCCGACGCCAGTAAAACACTGAACTTTAAAACCCGCTGAAAGTGCAATTAGAATTTAATTAATTATGCGTTGTGAATGGAAAAGCGAGCGAGCGAAAGCTAAGCTTACACATTCTTCTTCTCTCTTGTCCCAGACGCCACTCTCTTTATGCACAAAGTGATTTAGATATCACTTAAACAAATTTCATTTAGGACGATAATAAAACATCCAGAAAAAAACCCTTTAAGTATAAATCTTGGGGGATGTTTCGGAGATAGAATAATCATAATAATAAAGAATTCATAAAAAAAGAGAAAAGATCGGGGTGGATGAGGAAACAAAGGAGAATCATACAACAACCCTATTCGTACTCCACCCACCCCCCAAATGCATTTTGATTGAGCGCGAAAGGGGTGACTCGAGATTTCGGCGTATTTCCAACTGAAATTAATACCTAATAGGGTTTTAAGATCAGATACGTTGTATGTGTGTTGTTATATATATAAGTATTGATTATATACGTGAAGTGTTGTATGAGCGGATGGGAGAGGTCTATCTGAATCCAATCGCAGCTGTGATAAAACACATTAACAAATTGTCTACTAATTAGATTGGGCAGCAATCTGACGTGTTGCTGGCAACGCCGAGCCAATTATTAACATCAACTTCCACAATCTCTCTTCGGAGGGCTTCAATATACACGGCGATCTACACCAAATTTGACCATTAAACACATTACTTCCGACATATACACTTTCTTGAAAAGAATACCAATTTTATAACAATATTGCAATAAATATTTTAAAAAAATATGAATGTGAAATAAAATAAACAAATTAAATTAATTAAATCAAAATTTATTGCAGTAATAATTTATCTATTAAAAAGCAATTATTCCAAACTTTTTACACATGTAAACCAATTATTTTTTTGTCAACAAAATCAAGAAAAAATATCAAATTTTATTTATTAAATACTGTCACTGTGTCAAGTGATTTAATGGAAACATATGTAGAATTGCACGTTAATAGTTATTTGGGTAACTACGTTACGTAATTTGCATAATGAAGGAATTTAAAAGGAAAAGATAATTCATGAAAACTATTAAAATAAATAACTGTTCTTCGTTGATTTTATTCAGAATAAACTTCGTTCTTATCGTGTAGAAACGAGACGGAATTTTCTACACATCTCTTTTACGTTCTTTTACTAAATTTGGTCCAATTCATTCATGTTTGTGTCTATTCCCTAGACACGTCTCCTTTTTTTGCTGCATTCCGTTAAACTCCTCAAAAATAGTCATTTGGTATCTAATTTACTTACATTTTTTAAATTAATGTAACCACAATTATTACTTTCATCAATATATTGAATCTCTTGAATCTCTCTTTTGCCAAAACCAATATTTTCGATATTGACGTTTTACGAATACGAGAATCCCAATATTTTCGATATTTAAAGAAGCTTTAGTCAAGATTGAAAATCACATTTTAACTCTTACTTTAAAATCAAAGCAACAAAAATATTAATCAAGTATTAAAATAATTTATGTTTTTCTTAATTTATAAAATTTATAAATCTAATCTCGGTTTGAAGAATCCATTTAAGTCCGAGAATTTGAATTCCGATTTGCCCTAATTGAAACCTTGATTTTCGAATATAATTACTTTCTATAAGAAGTTCAAAGCTCGATGCCATTTTCACAAATGAATTCATGTAAAAAGATGTAATTGAACACAAGAACAGATTCTTCATTTAATATATAACATTCATGCATACACAAACTTTTACAAATATGATAAAACAATATCTTAATAATTTCCAATTTTTTTTAAGCCACTTAAAATTGACCGAAAAATCATGACTTTTTAGCTAAAAATGGGACCAAAATATTATAAAATATAAACATAAAATAAATAGATTTAACTTCACATTTTGTTTTAAATTTATTGAATATTGACAAGAGAACCGATGAGTTCTTTTTTATCGATGTATTATAACTCATTTCATTAACTCTTTTTATATTAATACACATTAAAAATATAATGAACAAAGGCTACAAAGCCGTATTATTTCTGATAAGAACAATTTTATTTTCCTTGCATTATTGAAATGGTAATTATAATTCTCAATGTAAGTCTAATATATTTAGTGTTCTATATTAATTTAATTAAATTTTAATTGGAATTTTGTAAATGTGATGGGGAAATTAATAGCTTTGTCTCAGTAACGCCATTTCGGAGAGAAAACTTCTTTAATAGGAAGAATCGAGGCTAATATGATTATTTCGGTTTTGGTTGAAAATTGGTTTCTTATTGAGGAGAGGCGCGCGGTTTTCAAGGGCGGGGGATGTCTTCGAAAGTTCGGCCTTTGTGGCGATGACTTGAACAATGATTAGTTAATAAAGGCACTAATTACAATGGGCATCAGACCCTCTCTTCTTCTCCTTCACAATGAATGCCGAAATCGATTATAATAAATATTAATTTCGTATCTATATATATATACATACTATATAGAGGTGCATGTTATATACTGGATATATATATATATATACATATCGATACAACAGAGAAAAGGATGATTGACTTTGACCGAGCGCTGCATTATTAACTCCACAACAGAGTTTAAACACTCATTCACTTTGTAATTTATTTTATAGTGAAAAAAGAGAGAGAGAGAGAAAAGTAAGAATGGAAATGCATTGGAATTGTGGTATTGGATGTGATATGGAAATTAGAGGTGTGGCTAAAAACGGAGTTTTCTCTTGTTGCAGGTTGCATTGGTGGAGGAAAAAAAAGGAAGATTAAATGGTGTGGCTGGTTCCGACAATCGAATCCTTGATATTTGTAATTAATGGTTGTCCGTTGTCAGGCGACTTGGAGTGCACAAAGAGGGCCTTCGTATACAATTTTTTTTTGTGTGTGAGTGTGTGAAAAGGACCATCGCTCATACTGTTAAAAGTCTTCTGCACAACAGGACACCGTCGTCCCGATTGGTTCATTCAATTAAATGTACACGTATATATGTAATAAAATGGCGCGGTTTCTGTGCCGCAGAGTTCTGAGGGGCTTTTAAGTACTTGTTAAAATAATTAAAACATTTTAAGTTTCTGTTGACATAGGGAAAGGGGTTTAAGACGGCGTAAAGGGCACGATAATGGAATCAGACTAAGTCTAAATGGGAGCTTAGCATTTCCGGTGGTTTCCGGATTGCGTACTTAATGTTCGACTCATTGCATTCGAGATGAAGAGGCGATGAAAAGAGGGCCACTCCAAAGGCGAAAGCAAAAGCAGCCACCCCAAAATTTCTCCGCTCCACTCAAGACACACAGTTTTGTGCGTGCCAGCCTTTCACGCTCTATTAACTTATTTACATTTAGATTGCTTCAATATTTACATAATTCCCATCGAAATCCACGAGAAACAGAAAATATTATATATATATAAACCCAGCAAAAAAACGTCATCACTGAATGCTGCACGGTCATCCGTGCAATAGTCACTTCTTCGCTAAGTAAATACCCTTACGTGGCTGGTAAATAATAAACATGTTACGGAAGGTTGCATTACTGGGAAAGACCACATGGGTCCTCCTACGAAGTCTAAGACCCCAAGACAAAGTGAACTTAGCCGGGGGCTTGAATTAGAAATGCGATATAACTAATGTAATACCCGTGCAGACCACATCCGACCTCAACATAACACAAGCACTCTCCTATGCATAAGCTATAATTCAATTAAATTTGCAAACAAAACTCCAAAACGATGTTGTATATTTCAAATCTTACATTTACAATTCCCCAACACACACATTTCATTTCATCACAATAAACATAAATACACATTCTCAAAATCCATTCTAGATATAAAATATGAAAAATAAGAACATTACTTTGGAACACATTATAAAAATATGCCAATAAATATACAATAACCAAAACAAATTGAATAAAAATGAACAATTAGAACAAACATAAAATATCAAATAAGTAACATTATTTAATAACATAGTCAAAATTATTATATACACCAAAAAATGGAATTTCAAAAATAAAACAAATTAAATTGTTATTCAAATGCAAACTGTTTAAAAAAAATAAGTTTAATCCGTTAGAAACACATACTATTATAATTATGATATAGCAATAACTATACAATATCCAATAACATAACAAATCTAATAGTCAGCGAACACATACAGTTATAAGTATCTAGTTAGGCTCAGTTCCAATTCAGCACCGATAACCACAACATTTTGTAACTTCCAATGATACAATTTGCATTGATGTTTTTCTAACGCTAAATACCACACTTTGCCAAATGCTTCAAATTCCATTACCTAAATAATAATTGATACATTTGCATTTTCATGTGCAGCTAAAACTCGTATAGTGTGGATAATGGGTTTCGTTAATATCCCGGACTAATTGAGAAACTAAATACATACAAAATTATATTCAGATTGAATCTACAAAAGGAAAATAATCGATCAAGTATACACAATTAATCTTAAATTTTCAATTCAGTATAGAATCAAAGCCTCACTAGTATTGCTGTTTTTTTCCAAAAACTGCAATCTCCGATTATTGAATTTTTATTGATAAACATTTGAGTAATGTCTAATTTTTTCTAAAAAATAATTGATAAATTTATCATTTTCGAACAACAAGTATTGCAAATTTTTAGTTATTACTTTTTTTTTATTATGTAATATAAATTACCAATTTGAAATTTCAAAAATATCATTTGAAGCGATGATTAGATTTTAAAGAGAGAATTGTGTAATATCATTTTCAAATTTGACTGCATCGAATCAGGCAAATCCAAGCAGTTCAGGAATGAACATCTCTTCTCTCTATCCACTATTGTCGGATGTCGTATCCAAATGCATTATGTTGGAAATTCTGCTACCACGCTATAAATGTGATGATGACGTTGATAAAGTCTTCCGATTTAATGAGGTTCCAAGTACGCCACATCGGATACTTTTTACACACAATGGGATGCCCACGTTCTTTTTCTTACCATAATTGTTCGGCTTATAAGGTAAGCATTGTCACATATGCTACATCACTTTAACGACAAATAAAAAAAACACAAATGTATGTCTTTATTGCGACAAATCATTGAACTGGGATTTTTTCTTAATATAAAGATCATCGACCTTATTAATAATTGCATTTATTAGTAAGAAATGTTATTTACCAATAATATTTACTTTAGAATCTACTTTAAACTTAAAGTTAACTATAATAAACATATTTACAAATTATTTAAAAAAACATTTTATTGCTTAAAAAAATATATCTACAAAATTACCCATCTTACGTAACGTACTTCGAGTTACCACCGATTAAAATTTATGCTGAGAGTGAAATTGATTTATTTCGTTAAATGAATATGTTATGGCAATTACTTTAATAAATAATGACATCGGTTTGATATACTGCGAAGCATGTGCATTTAAAATGACTGTTGAAAACGCATTATTAAATGGTTGCCTCGTTCGAAAATGCACATTTTGAATAATATCAATTAAAATTTATATAATGTATGTAAATGCACGAGTCATTACGTTCATGCCACCTTATTTAACTATGCGAATATTATACAAACATTTTTTAATCTTTAAATATGCGGATTACAAAATAATAATTTATTCATAATATTTATAGATTCTTTGCAAATAGTATGTAGATAAAATTACACTTTGATAAGTAATTTTGTAAAAATTGTAAATCTGTGGAATCAATAGACTTCTAACTAATAAATTAATCAATCTTTATTAGTCCTAATATGGGCATAAGAAATCCTAATTGTCTAAGAAAACAGATTAAAGGACAACTGCTTTTTTAGTGTGAATTCAAACTCTTTCTTTCTATACAAAGAATGAACTTTAATCAATAATATATTTTCCATTTTGTCCGATAAACTTTTTCCATCTTATGCGTATGCTTCAAGTAATTGTAGATCCAAATTTCTTGTTATTTTTTTTCTCTAAAAACGTAAAATTATTGTTTTCAGATGAGAATTGAGTCATTACATTATTTTTTTGAATTAATACATATTTTACGGTATTCCTTGTTACACTTTCACTTCAAAGTATGACGAAGCAAAACAAATGTTACAGCTATATCATTAACGTGAGACATATTATCCTGCTTAGTGCATTCTACAAATATTCAACACTAAAGATAGGTTATCTCTTAAGTACTATAATACACTTTAACATAACAAGATTCTGGTCCAATTACTACCAATATATTTAAGTATTTACTTTACATTAAATTTAAAAATTTAAATTTATTTGCTGACAATTTGTGTTTCGTGAATGACGTTCTTAATGGATTCGAATCGATCGAACACACATTTGTAATATGGAATGAAGAAAATTTTCGATGCAAATTATTGCCGCAAATTTTTCTTATTCTTACTCCGTCGTTCGGTTTAGAGCTGTAATTTTGTGTAATTAAGTTTTGCATATCTGTCTATTCAGAATGTAGTATAGTACATTAAAGTGTGTGTACGGCAAGAGTCCCTCGACTCTCGTTCCACCTGATATAACCTCCATAATTCCTCATCATCCCTCTCTTTTCCACCCATTCCCACATATGCATACACTCATACATACATATTCGCATATACGTTTCGCACCAGATAAAAATAATCTTTAATGTAATAGGCGGAAAACATGCCAGACGACAAGAAATCTCATGCATATCTTATGAAATTACCGGCACGTATATACACATATGCGATATCGCTGATATACACATACAAACATACTCACAAACATATACACACACACACGTATATATATTTAGAGGAGTACATTTGACTGGTGGAAGCAGCGAGAGAGAATCCGAACAAAAAGTCGAAATCATATTAATTATTTCTGGGAAATTAATTTGCTTGGACTATGGCCGATCTCATTGACGGCCGATGACAACTTTTCGCTCATTAACGCGGCTCGGGTTACATTGTTTTTTCCCATTAACTAAATTAATTGCGACTTCGATGAGGAGAAAAACATTATTACCATTCGATGTCCACCCATCATCGTCGTTCACCGGCTAATCTCACAGCCTCATTTGAATTATAAATTCCTCTTTAATTAATTCTAGAAGCGGCGTTGCGGATGGACGTACCAAGTAGTAGTAGTAGTATTAACATTGTACGAAATTATATAAATTATCAAGCCATAATAATATTGATAATCGACAACGTTTAATACGCATATAATGTATTTAAATGTTGCCGGAGTTGAGATGAGTTCGAACGAGAGGATTTTAAAAATATACGTTTAATTTGATGAAGTGATATCCTGCAGCTCTTTTGATGCACGCAGTGCAGTATGTTTCTCAGGAAATACGATTTTTAATACTATCAACTGATGATAATAATTAACTTTATTGACCAACGTGCCATTACGCCAATGCCAATTTGTATATTCCACGCTCTAGGAGTAGTAATTAATGGATTAATACACATATTGGATAATATAATGAACACATCTGCATCCATATCAATGACATAATTTATTGAAAATTTTATTAACTTCATTTTTTATTCTATATTTTATTATAAAGATTCAAATTTTATACAAATGAAATCAATAAAATAATTCTAATTACAACTAAACCTCGCATAGTACGGGTAATCGGTTTTGAACTGTTTGAAACCGTACTGATCGAAGAACTAAAAAAATACTTCAGTTATTCAACATTTGAATTTACAATTTTCTTAAATAAATGATTCTGAACAACTAACATTATTTTTTAAGTCTAAGTGTTATATGGGATTAAATTAATGGTAAAAGTAAGGGGTGACCTGTGAGGAAATAATTAAGCACTCCAGTGAAAACTTCTCTAAGAAAAGGGAAAAATCTTTGTTATTAAGAAACTTATTGTTGGAGTAAAAGTTTCAACATCAAATACATATAAAGTTGAACGAATCTTTACGTGGTCTAGTTAAAAGTGAAACTTTTTAAACAAATAATATTATAACAATAAATTAAATACAATTTTATAAATTATTTCTTTATAAATCGATTTGATAAAATTTATTGACAAAAACAAATGGCAAAAAATACCACTTGAATCAAAAACTATATTTGAAAATTGTATATTCTAGAAAGTTAAGCAACAGTACTTGATTGATAGTAAAGTCATAATTAAAAAATGCATCAAAATAATAAGTTCATACATGAAATAGATGAAAATGTCTTAAAATAATAGAATTACTTAATTCTATAAATTTTAAATAGTATTGATTAGGTTTTGAAAATGAGTTTGTGTGTGAAATAAATAATTAGGGAAGTAAGGTTTTATATAATAGTAATGGTTTTGAAAGGGAAACGATTAAAATTAATGAAAATAAACCCGCTATACAAACAGAGAGGCACACAGACACAAACACGCATGCACAGACAGAAAATATTTCCATCCCATTTCATTTCTGAAGCAATCAATGTTAATGTGCTTAATCATTGTTTGTATTGGAGCGGCACAGCTCCAAAGAAAACCAATGCTTTGATATAATAGACTTTGAAAATATCGTTTGGGGTTTAGGTCTTACAAAGTATATTAAATCCATACACATTTAGGCGCATATGAAATTCTAGGATTTTCAAATGATTGGAGTCATTCGTCAAGGTGTTACCTGTTTACCTCTTAGATAGACCTTCCACCTCTCTGTCTCGCTCTCATCGAAACGCCGATCTTTCGCTCCACTTCGCATTCACCTCTCTCTGGTTAATTCCATTTAAAATCTTTGTATTTAAGGGCACCAGAAAGAGCCACTTTAATAATCCGCCGTTATCAAAACTGATTTTAATTCGTACCCGTTCATTGTCAGCTTACATCAAAGCGAGTTAGAATAACTTGGGCGACTTTGCACCCCTTCCCCCTTTCGTTCGCGTATTTAAATCGAAATTATAAATTCAAACGCACTTTGAGGCGAGCGAATCTTCAAAACCCTCAACCCTCTCGTTGTCTCTCTCACTCTTTTCCTCTGACACTCCCATTTTCAGCACAGAAATTTCATAATCGGACGCGGATTAAAATTAAAAAAACATTCATTTTGTTGTTCGCATTTGCACATCGTTTCCCACCCTCTCTCGACTCGCTTTATTTTCTCGATGCTCCACGTTTTCTTATTCTATGTAACCGCCTGTATTCTGCTGGCTTTTTGCGTGTCTGGGGTTCTGGCGGGGCGGGAGGAGTTGAAATGGGAATTTTATTGAATTACCATGCATAATTAAAAAGACGGCTGCTTTACAGGAAAACGCATTATCGATGTAACAAGACCTATATGACTTCAAGTTTAAGTTAATTTTCTATTTTATTGAAGACACTAATTTCATTTGTCTAAATATATATATAAGGGAAAATTGCAATTTACCATATCGTTTAATCATCCACATCCTCGCGAAATTTCCTCCTTCATATCAACAGAACCAATCCAATTTCACACGGAAAACACTACTGCCATATTTATTTTCGGCGATTTATAATTCAACACAATTGAATGTTTTATGAGCACCAGCAAACCCAATTTTCATATGAAAGATCCTCCACAGTTTCCTTATTAGCAATCAAACTTTTTATAACTTTTATAGTCCAAAATTAACAATAAATTATCTTCTCAACAATAAGACAAGAGCTTCCCAGTTTTTTTTTTAAATTTAAATAAGGCAATGAGATAACCTTAATTAAATAAAAAACTGAGTTATTTCTGCATAAAGTCTTTTAGTAAAACAATGTTTCAAAGATCAAATGTATGTCATAAGTCAAAAAGAAAATACTTTGAAATATAGATATTTCCAAGTAATTTCCTAAATTTTCTGGATTCAGGCACTTCTTAAAATTAAATGTAATTGATGAATATTACAGGTAAATATTACTTATGCTAACTTTATTTGTTTTTTTTTCTGCAATTGGTATCTTCACAGTTTATTTCTCAGAGCTCCGTTTTCAAATGATATTCTTCGTTACATGGTTTATTTCCATAAGGTTTTAAATTTTTAAATTTGCTGAAGTTCTGTAGTCTTGAATCCAAACTATTCTATTTGGTCTTCTTTGGATATTTCTTATATTAGTAAGAATACAGCGCTTCTCAAACTGTGGTTCGTAACACATTGGTTCTCACATTATAGTGTGTATGTGAGACTCATTCACACTAATTATTCAATTGGTATCATTACGATTACTTTCGTAAGTTGAAAAAAAACGTTGATTTTTATGCAACTTTGAAAAAACTTTTAATATATTTTGAATAAATTTTATTACGTCGCTATATAGACGCAGTAAATTGCGTATCTGTCCAATCTCCATAAAGACCGATTACAACAGAGCTATGTCGAAAAATTTAAATAATTTTGAGAAATGCATAATAAATACATTTTTAATATTCTTTATAAATAAAGCATGATTTCTTCGTATAATATGCGATGGACGAGTGAAGAGTGAAGTGATGGCAAGCATAAGAAAAAAAATAATAAGAATACAAAAAAAAAATACATATAGAAATGGAGGGGTAATAAAAAAGATTGTTGCTTTTAAATAATGCATGGGCTTTAAATGAATCGATCGATTTATTTGAGATAATAACTGTGATATCGGCAGAGGCCCAACTCACGGGCATCTAGAATTATATATAATTATGCATTTAGTCTTTAGAACCTCCATATCTTGGAACCTTTTTATATATCTATATATATATATAATATATAAAAGCCAACAACATCTGTGTCTGTGGTATAACATATACAAGATAGATTGATAAGCCATCTAGGATTCGTCACTTATTCTTCACTCGTCGTTCGATTTTCTTCATCCTCTTCATTTCTCTTCGTTTTATTTTTATTTTCCTTCTTCCTTCTCATCCTCTTGCTCGCTCTCTCGTTCCTCCTCGAAACCAATTTTATATTAAATATGAAATAAACCCCCGACGATTATGTCGGATAGTCTTCGAGAGAGATTCGTTCTCTCTTAATGACAGGTTATTTGCCGGTCGGATAATCGACGGGTGGATGGAAATATTATTATTTGAAGCCACTAGCGTCAACCTCTGCACCAATCTCAAACCTCTTTTTCTACCAATTCCATCGCTTCTTTCTGACATTTCAATACACCCACGCTCGCGGACTCTCACTCTTTCTATAATATAACTCTCCGAATACGTACACATACACACTCCCATCTCTATTTATCATCGAATTAATTACTAATTGACAGAATAATTGCTGTTACATAACGCGATATCATTCCGCGCCCGAGACACTTCATCATCTCCACATAATCAACTTAATCAACGCAGAATATTTATTAGTGTACAACGCACATCGACATTTTCCCAGTTATTCTTCTCATTAAACGTCTCCGCTTTAATTGTTACTCAATAATTTTACAAACAATCGATGATCACTTTCATACTCTCGCTTTAATTTGCAATTATTCCGGGCGCTCCTCAACTCAGGTAAGTCCGTTGCCAAAGACATGTAGTACATCTACATGATACAAAGGAATTTTCATCATCTTTCCCGCATTACTTACATACTGAACACCTCTCACATATGCTTACCTTTGGAAATTCAAGGTCTTCCAAAATTTAATACTACATTATATCTTTGTAATACGATAGATTTCACTCTTTATATAGAAATGCATTTTTTACAATCTGTTTCTGAATTTATCACAAAAATAAATTCCAGTAACAGTCCCTTATAAATTATGGTTTAAACAATATTATTTTCTGTGGATCATCTTTCTTAACGAATGAAAAAAAACTTTACACGTGTAAAATAATTACGCGAAGAAGGTAACTCGATTTGACATAATCGGAATGACTTATAACAAACGTCCCGCAGCCCATTCTCCATCTATATCTAAAGTATCCAATTGCAATTCCGCGTTCATGTCGGTAATGATTTTAAACAGAGTAGTTAGGATTTTGTTCCAGGCTAGAAGAACTTCACCGGAGGCGTTCAGCTTATTGGTTAGCAGCATAAGTATGCACTTCCTCATATCGTCGTAGGCCTTCACCGTGATCTTTCGTTTCTGGTGGGACATCGTGTGCTGGTAAAGGGTCTGCACCAGCATCTCGGGTTTATCAATGTACTCGGCAATGGTAGAAAATTGCCGCATCACTCGAAGACCGTGCAATGTTAGATCTGGGTACGCTCTGAGATCGGGAATCTCGTCGAATTTGATTCTTGAATAGTAGGATTTGTGCTCCGGAAACTTTTCGAAGAATATTATGAATAAGCAGACACCGTAGTAGCCAGGATTTGTTCGCAGAATTGTCCATGAATCTATGAACAGTTTCTTTTCTTCTGCTGATATTCCGAATGAATCGTTTTTCAGCTTCGAATACTCTTTTCCCATTATGGAATTATAATTAAGCACTTGTCATAATTTTGTCAAAGTTTTGGGTTAGGAATTAATTTAATTATTAGTATATACAGGATTTCTATGATTTATTTGAGAACATTACATTTATTGTTTATTTCTTTTAATACATGTTTTTGTATAAATATATTTCTGTATATATTTGTATTTTAATATATGTCTGTTGTGTTGAAATCTGTAAAACTTCAATATTTATCAGATTCAATGTTTTTTTGATGTAAATTAAATTATTATTCAATTAAAAACATATCGTTATATACACATATTTGCATAGAACTAGAAAAAATTGTTTCGATTGTGATCGTAGTGAATTTGATAAAACCGCTCGATAATGGAGTTATCCATTTGGTGATGTTGGCGTTGTATGCAGAGTGAGTTGTCAAAATTTTGTGAATAATTTATTGAAGGTTATTACGCAGAATAATTGCAAATTACCGCGATACGAAATGAGGTTTTTATTTGTCTGTGTAAAAGCTGCACGGATTGACAAATGCATCGATACCAACGCGTTTTAATTAATCCTTTGTAATTCCATCATACAGTCATAATTGTTCGATTTTATACGGACAGCAGATGCTTCGTTATTATGATCATTGGAAAAATGGACAAACGCGGTTTTTGTTGGTCGAACGAAGCCGGAATAAAACACGCAGCTTATTGAGGGCTCGAATGGATCACGACTAAACCACCCCACAATTGAACAAAAATATATTTAAACACACACATATAAAAGAAATGTTGCACGTGAGTTTAATTTAATTAATACGAGGGGATGGACAATCCCCATATCGGAATTGGATGCTGGGGGGAGAGTATCTCTTCGTCATTTGTTGTACCTGTGTGACATGTAACAAATTGCAATCGATAAGAGTGTGGAGTGCGGAGTTGCGCACAGTTCCAGATACAATCGGCATGAGCGGAAAAAAGACGAGGAATTGGAAAAATAAATAGTAGAACTGCCGACGGAATCAGCATCGTCCAATGGGGCGTCGGCGTCGCGACGCCGCTGCGTCCAATCCCACTCCGCGCGGCAATAAGATCCACATTTCTAGAAATTCCAACTGCGTGCCGACTGTTCCCATTGGCTCCCGGATTCCGCGAATCCCACCAATTTCTCTTATTGTCATTGTGGAGCTACGCAGGCCCCGGGTTGGTCCTGAAACACACCCAAAAATACACTAAAAGAAACAACAACGAATCAACCATCCCCCCAGTAACATTACCTCAAAGACAAACCAATCTCGTTCATTAAAGTTTCATTAAATTAATTTAACGTATAGCAAAAATTAAAAAAAGAAAACAAATACATTAAGCATATCAATGTATAGCATATTATGTAATATAATTAATTACTTTTATAGAACATATTTTTAAAGTAATTTTCTTAGAAGTTAATCCTAATATCTTGCTTTTATGATTAATAAATAAAAATATATTCCCTTCAATTTCACACGATCTGAATCTTCAATTTTATTCGCATCTGAATTATATGATTAAATATACTTTTTACAATTACATCATTACTATTTACTTTCTAAATGTTGGTGTTTTATATATATTTCAGCTTTTTTGGTGGTTTACTGCAGAAGTTTGAGTGCTTCTATCCAACATGAGAAAGGATATTTGGGTCTTTGCATGAGTCCGTTTGGTGAAGTTTTTCGCTCATTCTTTTCCTGCTCTTCGTGAAAAATGGAATAAATAAAATAAAAGTGTTTGGGAAGTATAGCAAAAGATTGATATACACATACAACGAGTGAGAGTGTGTATGTGTATGAGAGAGTGAGAGAGCAGGAGGAGTGTGCAAAGTTAAATAAAATACTTCTTGTCTTGGAGAATAGCTGCACATGAGCGGCTCCGGGTATCGACCGGGGCTCGCCCGGATGAGGACATTACCCGGAGCTCCCAATACTCAGCGCAATGCTACTCCAGGTCCTCATCCCCCCATCGCACCCCCACCGCCGACTCCGCCGCTGCCGCCGCCACCGAGCACTGCAAAACCCCCCATTTTCAGTATAGGAGCAAAAAAAGTGTCCCGAGATTTCTCCGAATCGAACCAATCCCTAGTCGAAAAATAAAACAGCCAAACCCCCTGAACGAAAAAGACAAACACTGCTTTCCACCCATTTCCGGCGAGGAAAGAAGAATAAGACGACGGAGGAAGCAGCGAAACAAAAGCGAACGGAAAGACAAAAAAAGAAGACGAAGAAGAGAACAGAATCTCTTCGGCTAATTCCTTGTTTGGGGATATGGAATTATAAGGGTGTGTCTGCAGGACGTGGGGGGAAACGACATGAAGCAGACTCCAAAGTGGAATATCAATAATGTGACCGTGCGATTGCCAAGACAGAGAGACCCTCTCTATCTCAACATGGCGGCTGCTGCTCCTGCTGCCGCCACCGTCGCCGCCGCTGTTGCTGCTGCTGCTTCTGCCTCTTCCACCACCATCGCCTTCTCCTCTTCCTCCACCACCACCTTCTCCTCTTTGTCTATCCTTGTAGTCCTCTTTCCTTTCCACGCAGGCTGGAAAGGCCAAGTACGAGAGCGCCGGGGAACGCGACAGGAATACACTTGTAATAAATAAACATATAAAACGTACGCGCATACACCACATCCGACGACGACCGCGATTTTACCTTACCCTGAACATTTTCAATTAAAATGCCACGAAAATTTGATAGCTAAAACTCGACAACCTCGCGTAACAAATTCAATTAATCATAAATATATCATTTGCGTAAAGAATTCCTACCACGAATTCCATCTATCCATTTATTTTTAATATTCTCATATAACGTTCAATATTTTCAATTATATTATATACTATACAATATTTCATTTAATTTTCATTCCATACAGACAAAAAATAACAAAATTAGAAATAAAGTATTTAGCATTGTATATGTTCAAGCAAAAGCTCCATCAGTACATATGAAAAATCACTAAATATTTTCTAAGATAAGATTAAATAAAGAAAGAAATAGCTACGGTCGACTGTATCACAAAGATCCGATACGAAGGGATGAAATCTCATGAGAATCTCAGAACCAAATAAAAAAAATCAAAAATAATTTTAGAGTTTTATAAGAAATATACTACAGTCTGATTATTAGTGACAACGTTTTTTTTTAACAATTTATACTACAAAATTCATATATTGAATTAAAGAACAGAAATTATACTAAAAAGTCTTCTATTCGTGAAAAGATCCCCGACTTACAAACTAGTTCGGGTTATTCGTAAGTCGAATTTGTTCATAAGTAGGCAGAATTTAAAAAAAATCAAAATATACTTATCTTAACACACTTTATCATGGTTTTTTACTTTCATATATGTTAAATTCCGTATGACTAATTTGAAAAAATAGATTAAAATAAACAAAATACTTAATCACAAATAGATCAATCTAAACATCATAATTATTTAATAAAAAACGGCAAAAGAAACAAATGCAACAAAATAGATAGTACATCTTCCAAAAATATTATATTTCATTAAAGAAATTATCAATTTTTGTTTGGACAGTTAATTTTTGTATCGCTATATATCTCCTTGTAACAACTTTAGAGATTTTAGAAATTTGTTTGTAAGTCCGGGAGTTCGTAAGTCGAGAGATACCTGTAGATTGGATTTTTGACACATGTTGATAAACTTTGAAAATCTGTCAAACATTAATTTTTCCGTTGATAATAACAGAGTAATTATATTAGTATATCTCAATATAGAATGGCGGTTCCGGTATAATCTGATTACATTTTTTGAAATAAATTAGGGCACAAAATTAGGAAACCGTTAACAGAATAAAACGCGATCGGTAATTATTATTTAAGTTTCATTAAAAAACGGTCGGACGTACAGCCTCGGCGTTTGTTCGTTAAATAAAATAATAATTTCATTATCGCCTGCGTATCTTTCGCATTATTATTTTTAATTCCGCCATTAAGTGCAGTTTAAAAATAATATTGCGTACATTTAGAATAGTGATTTTCGCTCATAATGATGTTAAAATTGTCGAACGAACAGAGAAAGAAAAAAAAAGAGAGGTATATTGACGGTAAATTGCGTCGATAACAGATTGAGAGCCTTGTCGCAAGCTGCTCAATTAAAGCTCGCCACTTGCTGAGGTTTTACAAGTTATTAATTTTGTATAAAGTACACGTATCTCTATTGAACATCAAATTTTAATATTGAAATTAGCAATTAAGAAATCTTTGGCGCTCTTAATGTTGTCTTAATAAATTTCGTAATAAGTATAATTTCATCGTTGAAGAAGTCGCAGAGGGGCGGACGGTGTCCTATCGTGGAGGAGAAAAAAAATAAGGTTAACCGATAAATGCAGCTGGTGCGGTTTTCTGGAAAAACGATGGAGAAGCACAGGAAATTGTAATTACATCACCATTAATTTTGATTAAACAACGAGAATGCTCGAATGCTCTGTTAGTTCGATCCGTTTGACCCCCATTTGATTAACACAATGCCTGAGATACTTGATATTTAATTTGTATGTTTTCTCCGTGCACACGCCACGCGTATTATTTCCACCCTTGAACAATCCACCAACCCCAGAAGCTATTTCAAAAACAATTGCAGTTCATTAGCTAATCAAGAAATTAAATATCAATATACACACACATTTGATCATCTATTTATATACCAACGCACTTATCCATTCTTGCATCTTATAATTACTTAACAACGTCTTTCTCAATATATACGTAAATTAAACTATAAATAACTTCAATAAAAGCAATAAATAAATCATTCCCAATTAATTTGTTTTGTCCTTATTTCAATTCTTAGTTAATTATAAATAGTAATTGCATACAATACTTGTATTTAATTTAAATAAAATTTAAGAAAATCTATTGAAATATGTCAAAAGTTTTATAATTATGGATCAATATTTGTGTGATTGTACTGAAGTTTCTAAATAACTTAATATATTAACGATTCATAACCGAAGATGCAAATCTTCTTAATTCAACTTAGACACAACAATATCGTTAATTACAATCTAAAACATAACACTAGATCATCCACGGTTTTTACTCGTTGGCATAATTTTAACATATAGTTTTATAATTAGCATATCATTTTTGTATCAAATTGTCTAATATATTGCTTCCTAACTGACCGTTAACAATGGACCGCATTCATTTGCATGCACAAAATGAATGTACTAGATTTTAAGATTTGTTACTATAATAAAAATACTATAAAATTTATAGTTACAAAGATTTTCATATTTATGTTTTTTTTCTTTGTACAATGTAAACAAGTTTTAAAAATGATGGAGCATCTTCTCATCGTCACTCGTTATGCGAATCGTCGCATAAATCTGAAATTTATGTGTATTATTTTTAATGCGTTCTAGTAATTAAAATAAAATTCAATTATAATTATTTCATTATGTTTTTTCCCCAATTTTTATAATATAAATTTTATTCAATTTAAACAAATCAAATTGTAATTAGATCTATGAAAAAAAATAATAATAGAAACAATTAACAAATTAATTGCTTTTATTATTGCAAAATTAAAAAATATTTATTTGTATGATAAAATCAAAATTAAAGTAAATGTAATTCCAAATGAATTGAATTTTATCATTTTCATGAATTTAATTTAAACTTTAGTAAATTTAGTATATATATATAAAGTTCCATAAATTAAATATAATTCAGAATTAATTTGGTAATCATACAATAGTAATTAATTTAATTTATTTATTATTTTGAGTTTAAGATAAACTGTATTATAAAATAATGTGTTCATTTGAATAAAAATATGACTCATGGGTGAATTATTCGTCTTTCTGGTATTTTTTTTCTCGTTTTGGCGTCTCGGGATATTTACTATATGCGAATTGTTTTCAACAAAAGGGGCGAATCCGACGTAAAATGGGAATAAATTTATGGTGGAAGATGTATAAATCTTTTGTTGGAATGTGAGATTTAGGTAAAAGCTTATGAAATATTCGTGCGGATATTACTCTATATATTATTAGTCCAATGTGTATGCGTACGTTGGCAAAGATATTTGTATGGAAAGGTTAGCATCTCAGACGGTTATATTGTCAGCGATTGGATAATATAAAGGCGATGCGAGAGAGGAAAGGAGAGAAGAGAAGACGAAAGAAAGGGGCAAAAGGGAGCAGGAGAAGGTTGAGGGTTGGAGGGGTTAGGCGCGCATTACATAAGCTCGCGGCAGCTTCCACAACGAGTGACAGCCACCCACGAAAACCACCCCCGAGGATTGATTTATCGTCCGTATTTGTGTGTTTCGTGTAAAAAAGGAGAAGAAGAAGAAAAAAATGGGAAGAAGGAAAACCTTGGTTAGGAAAGCGCTTTAAGATTGATATGCTGTGCCGCACCGAACTGGCGTTTCCTATTCCAAAACTCATCGATACACCCATACTCACATATACATACATACAGGAATACATTATAAATGCAGGCGGAAAATGTTCATTGGGAAAAGCCCAATGAAGAATGAACGGCCCAGGGAACGGCGACGAAACGATAATTGTATTTGAATAGACGAGAGGGGAAATAAATTGTGTTGCTGTTGTTTTTTTTTCTCTCGCCGAGTTTTATTTCTTTTATCGAAAACAACAGTCATTTCCACCGAAATGGAGTGTTAAATTTGTTACCGAAACGAAACAGCTTTTAATATTAACTCATGAAGCATTCGAATGTTCCAAATTGCTTTTAGCATCCATTTTCAGAACGTGTC
This sequence comes from Nicrophorus vespilloides, assembly GCF_001412225.1. NCBI lineage: Eukaryota > Metazoa > Arthropoda > Insecta > Coleoptera > Silphidae > Nicrophorus > Nicrophorus vespilloides. The sequence goes on along the minus strand of NW_017096267.1, from coordinate 53,390 downwards.
ATCTGTTTTACAGATAATAATTAATTATATCGCATTTTAAGCAATTCCTTATTAATCAATACCAACTTGTATTTTATTTTAAAATTAACTATTTTTACTAATTATAATAATAATTCACTGCAACAGACAAAAAATTAAATTGAACATTTTCAAACACAACAAAAATAATAAAACAACAAGATTAACTGCAAAGGGTATTTTTACTATTAATTTACAAAATAATTATTAGCCCTAACTTGAACCTAAAGGACACTATTTTTAATTAATAATAATAATGTTTATTATGCATCGTTCCAAAAAAAAACAGTAATAAACAAAATAAATATATATAATTTCAAAAAAAAAAGTCAACTGATACAAAGGACTATTGACCATAGGTCTTTCTGCCCGTACTTTGAATCATTATTAATAAATATTAGTTTTGCAATATTAAAAAGCCACCAAATTTAAAATATAAAAAATATAGACATAAGTGGATTGGTATATATTTAATATATATATATGAAATATAACTACTAATACATTTACTAATTTCAGTTATTACTTCAAGCACTTTTATGTAGAGTATTGGAGATTATTTGGTATCCCCGACTTACTAACTACTTTCTTCCAAAGTGTTGTTCGTAAGTGGGGGAATTTAAAAATTTCAAATATACTTATTTTACACACTTTATCATGTTACTTGTTGTAAGTCGGGGTAATTCAAAATATACTTCATGGCTTTATATGTAAATCCGTATTACTGACTGAAATATATTAAATAATTTTTACTTTATTTGTAAAATTACTACTGCATAAATATAAATATCTTACCACACTTTATCATGGTTTTTACTTTTATATATGTTAAATTCCGTATTACTGACTGCATAAATTTGAAAAAATGATTAAAATAAACAAAATACTTACAAATACTTTTCAATTGACATCATAATTATTTAATAAAAACGACAAAAGAAACAAATTCACCAAAACAGGAAGAGTACATTTTAAATCTTAGTAAATGTATTAGTAGTTATATGTCATATATATATTAAATATATACCAATCCACTTATGTCTATATTTTTTATATTTTAAATTATGTGGCTTTTTAATATTGCAAAACTAATATTTATTAATAATGATTAAAAGCACGGGCAGAAAGACCTATGGTCAATAGCCCTTTTTTTTAAATTATATATATTTATTTTGTTTATTACTGTATTTTTTTTTGAACGATGCATAATAAACATTATTATTATTAATTAAAAATAGTGTCCTTTAGGTTCAAGTTAGGGCTAATAATTATTTTGTAAATTAATAGTAAAAATACCCTTTGCAGTTAATCTTGTTGTTTTATTATTTTTGTTGTGTTTGAAAATGTTCAATTTAATTTTTTGTCTGTTGCAGTGAATTATTATTATAATTAGTAAAAATAGTTAATTTTAAAATAAAATACAAGTTGGTATTGATTAATAAGGAATTGCTTAAAATGCGATATAATTAATTATTATCTGTAAAACAGATGACACGTTCTGAAAATGGATGCTAAAAGCAAATATTACATTTTATTAAAGAAATTATCAATTTTTGTTTGGACAGTTCATTTTTTTATCACTATATATCTCCTTGTAACAAGTTAGAGATTTTAGAATTTTGTTCGTAAGTCCGGGAGATCGTAAGTCGTGGAATGCCTGTAAATATAAAATTTATAATTGATTATTTAAATGTTTTATTCTGTTGGAATTGTTGGTCGGGAGTTCGTAAGTCGGGGGATACCTGTATTACCTAATATTCATTAATATTTATGATTTTTCATTTGGTTTCTATTTACATAATAATTAAAAGATATGAGGTGTGTGTCAATAGTTTTGGATAAAATATTCACCAAAATATGCTATGATTATGTAAACTTAAATTGAAGAATGACGAACTTTAAGAGAATAACATATTTTCATCTTTTTAAGAAACGTACGTATGATTCATAAACAAATTAAAAATATGTTATTTCCTAAAATACTATCTGTGTAATGTTTATTGTTAAAAATAACACACATAAATTATAATAGTAGTAATTTTATTCAAGAAAATAAAATTTGAAGTACAAACTTGAAATATAATTATTTTTAATATAGGTGACGCCACCTCTTGGTAAATCTTTGTAACCTAAACAGGAATCCTTACAGATTTCTCAAGTACAACTTGAAGAATGTCAAATGCCAACCAAATGCCAG